>NW_028227326.1:259944-362444 GCF_978045245.1 Mus caroli | reverse complement strand
CCTCTTCCAGAGAACCTTGGATAAACTACCAGCAACTATATGGTGGCCCATCTCCAGTTCTAGGGTATCAGACAGACAGACAGACAGACAGAGATAAGGGTGGCAGGCTTGCCTGGTCTTTCTTTCTGTCTTATCCTTTTTAAAAAATGTTTATTTATTTATTTATTTATTTATTTATTTATTTATTTATTTATTTATTTATGTATTTATTAGATATAAGTACACTGTAGCTGTCTTCAGAAAATACAGAAGAGGGTGTCAGATTCTGGAGAATCTAAATCCCTCTTATGGTCTACATATGATGTACATAAACACAGCCTCACATACCCTTCTAAAAATTTAAAGATGGGTGGGGCCACTGAAAGGGCTCAACAATTAACAGCATTGTCTCCTCTTCCAGAGAACCTGGGATCAACTACCAGCAACTATATGGTGGCCTATCTCCAGTTCCAAAGGATCATATAGATAGACAGACAGACAGACAGAGATAAGGATGGCAGGACTTCCTGGTGTTTCTTTCTTTCTTATCCTTTTTAAAAAATGTTTATTTATTTATTTATTCATGTATTTATTATATTTACTTACACTGTAGCTGTCTTCAGACACTCCCGAAGAGGGTGTCAGTTTCTGGAGAATCTAAATCACTCTTATGGTCTGAATATGATGTACATAAACACAGCCTCAGATATACTTATAAAAATTTAATGAAGGGTGGGGCCACTGAAAGGGCTCAATAATTTACAGCATTGTCTCCTCTTCCAGAGAACCTTGGATAAACTACCAGCAACTATATGGTGGCCCATATCCAGTACCAGAGGATCAGACAGACAGACAGGCAGACAGACAGAGATAAGGATGGCAGGCCTGCCAGGTCTTTCTTTCTTTCTTGTCCTTTTTAAAAAATGTTTATTTATTTATGTATTTATTATATATAAGTACTCTGTAGCTATCTACAGACACTCCAGAAGAGGGTGTCAGATTCTGAAGAATCTAAAACCATCTTATGGTCTGCATATGATGTACATAAACACAGCCTCAGATATACTTCTAAAAATTTAAAGATGGGTGGGGCCACTGAAAGGGCTCAACAATTAACAGCATTGTCTCCTCTTCCAGAGAACCTGGGATCAACTACCAGCAACTATATGGTTACCTATCTTCAGTTCCAAAGGATCATATAGAGAGACAGACAGACAGACAGAAATGAGGATGGCAGGCCTGCCTGGTCTTTCTTTCTTTCTTATCCATTTGAAAAAATGTTTACTTATTAATTAATTAATTAATTAATTAATTAATTAATTAATTTATTAGATATAAGTACACTGTAGCTGTCTTCAGACACTCCAGAAGAGGGTGTGAGATTCAGGAGAATCTAAATACCTCTTATGGTCTGCATATGATGTACATAAACACAGACTCAAGTATACTTCTAAAAATTTAAAGATGGGTGGGGCCAAAGAATGGGCTCAACAATTAACAGCGTTGTCACCTCTTCCAGAGAACCTGGGATCAACTACCAGCAACTATATGGTGGCCCATCTGCAGTTCCAGGGATCAGGCAGACAGACAGACAGACAGAGATAAGGATGGCAGGCCTGCCTGGTCTTTCTTTCTTACTTATCCTGTTTAAAAAATGTTTATTTAGTTATTTATTTATATATTTATGTATTTATTAGATATAAGTACACTGTAGCTGTCTTCAGACACTCCAGAAGAGGGTGTCAGATTCTCGAGAATTTAAATCACTCTTATGGTCTGCATATGATGTACATAAATACAGTCTCACATTTACCTCTAAATATTTAAAGATGGGTGGGGCCACAGAGAGGGCTCAACAATTAACAGCATTATCTCCTCTTCCAGATAACATTGGATAATCTACCAGCAACTATATGGTGGCCCATCTCCAGTTCCAGGGTATCAGACAGACAGACAGAGAGACAGAGATAAGGATGGAGGCCTGCCTGGTCTTTCTTTCTTTCTTATACTTTAAAAAAATGTTTATTTATTTATTTATTTATTTATTTATGTATTTATTAGAAATAAGTACACTGTAGCTGTCTTCAGACACTCTAGAAGAGGGTCTCATCTTCTGGAGAATCTAAATCACTCTTATGGTCTTCATATGATGTACATAAACACAGCCTCACATATACTTCTAAAAATTTAAAGATGGGTGGGCCCACTGAAAGGGCTCAACAATTAACAGCATTGTCTCTTCTTCCAGAGAACTTGGGATCAACTACCAGCAACTATATGGTGGCCCATCTCAAGTTCCAGGGGATAAGACAGACAGACAGACAGACAGAGATAAGGATGGCAGGCCTGCCTGATTTTTCTATCTTTCTTATCCTTTTAAAAAATGTTTATTTATTTGTTTATTTGTTTGTTTATTTATTTATTTATTTATTTATTTATTTATTTATTTATTTATTTATCAGATATAAGTACACTGTAGCTGTCTTCAGACTCTCCAGAAGATGGTGTCAGATTCTGGAGAATCTATATCCCTCTTATGGTCTGCATATGATGTACATGAACACAGCCTCACATATACTTCTAAAAATTTAAAGATGGGTGGGGCCACTGAAAGGGCTCAAAAATTAACAGCATTGTCTCCTCTTCCAGAGAACCTTGGATAAACTACCAGCAACTATATGGTGGCCCATCTGCAGTTCCAGGGATCAGACAGACAGACAGACAGACAGAGATAAGGATGGCAGGCCTGCCTGGTCTTTCTTTCTTACTTATCCTGTTTAAAAAATGTTTGTTTATTTATTTATTTATTTATTTATTTATTTATTTATTTATTTATTTATTTATGTATTTATTAGATATAAGTACACTGTAGCTGTCTTCAGACACTCCAGAAGAGGGTGTCAGATTCTGGAGAATTTAAATCACTCTTATGGTCTGCATATGATGTACATAAATACAGCCTCACATTTACCAATAAAAATTTAAAGATGGTTGGGGCCACTGAAAGGGCTCAACAATTCACAACATTGTCTCCTCTTCCAGAGAACCTGGGAAAAACTACCAGCAAATATATGGTGGCCCATATCCAGTTCCAGAGGATCAGACAGACAGACAGACAGACAGACAGTGATAAGGATGGCAGGCCTGCCTGATTTTTCTTTCTTTCTTATCCTTTTTAAAAAATGTTTATTTAATTATTAATTTATTTATGTATGTATTTATTAGATATAAGTACACTGTAGCTGTCTTCAGACACTCCAGTAGAGGGTGTCAGATTCTGAAGAATCTAAAACCATCTTATGGTCTGAATATGATGTACATAAACACAGCCTCAGATATACTTCTAAAATTTAATGAAGGGAGGGGCCACTGAAAGGGCTCAACAATTAACAGCATTATCTCCTCTTCCAGAGAACCTGGGATCAAATACCAGCAACTTTATGTGGCCCATCTACAGTTCCAGGGGATCAGACAGACAGACAGACAGACAGAGATAAGGATGGCAGGCCTGCCAGGTCTTTCTTTCTTACTTATCCTGTTTAAAAAATGTTTATTTATTTATTTATTTATTTATTTATTTACGTATTTATTAGATATAAGTACACTGTAGCTGTCTTCAGACAGTCCAGAAAAGGGTGTCAATTCTGGAGAATCTAAATCCCTCTTATGGTCTGCATATGATGTACATAAACACAGCCTCACATATACTTCTAAACATTTAAAGATGGGTGGGGCCACTGAAAGGGCTCAACAATGAACAGCATTGTCTCCTCTTCCAGAGAACCTGGGAAAAACTAACAGCAAATATATGGTGGCCCTTATCCAGTTCCAAAGGTTCAGACAGAGAGACAGACAGACAGAGATAAGGATGGCAGGCCTGCCTGATTTTTCTTTCTTTCTTATCCTTTATAAATAATGTTTATTTATTTATTAATTTATTTATTTATGTATTTATTAGATATAAGTACACTGTAGCTGTCTTCAGACACTCCAGTAGACGGTTTCAGATTCTGAAAAATCTAAAACCATCTACTGGTCTGCATATGATGTACATAAACACATCCTCAGATATACTTCAAAAAATTTAATGAAGGATGGGGCCACTGAAAGGGCTCAACAATTAACAGCATTATCTCCTCTTCCAGAGAACCTGGGATCAACCACCAGCAACTATATGGTGGCTCATCTCCAGTTCCCAGGGATCAGACAGACAGACAGACACACAGACAGAGATATCGATGGCAGGCCTGCCTGGTCTTTCTTTCTTTCTTATACTTTTTAAAAAATGTTTATTTATTTATTTATTCATGTATTTATTAGATATAAGTACACTGTAGCTGTCTTAGACACTCCAGAAGTGGGTGTCTGGTTCTGTAGAATCTAAATCCCTCTTATGGTCTGCATATGATGTACATAAACAGAGCCTAACATACAGTTCTAAATATTTAAAAATGGGTGGGTCCATTGAAAGGGCTCAAAATGAACAGCATTGTCTCCTCTTCCAGAGAACCTCGGCTCAACTACCAGCAACTATATGGTGGCCCATCTCCAGATCCAGGGGATCAGACAGACAGACAGTCAGACATACAGAGATAAGGATGGCAGGACTGCCTGGTCTTTCTTTCTTTCTTATCCTTTTGAAAAAATGTTTACTTATTTATTTATTTATGTATTTATTAGATATAAGTAAACTGTAGCTGTCTTCAGACACTCCAGAAGAGGGTGTCAGATTCTGGAGAATCTAAATCCCTCTTATGGCCTGCATATGATGTACATAAACACAGACTCATGTATACTTCTAAAAATTTAAAGATGTGTGGGGCCACTGAGAGGGCTCAAAAATTAACAGCATTGTCTCATCTTCCAGAGAACCTGGGATCAACTACCAGCAACTATATGGTAGCTCATCTCCAGTTCCAGTGGATCAGAAAGACAGAGAGACAGACAGACAGAGATAAGGATGGCAGGCCTGCCTGGTCTTTCTTTATTTCTTATCCTTTATAAAAAATGTTTATTTATTTATTTATTTATTTATTTATTTATTTATTTATTTATGTATTTATTAGATATAAGTACACTGTAGCCGTCTTCAGACACTCCAGAAGAGGGTGTCAGATTCTAGAGAATCTAAATCCCTCTTATGGTCTGCATATGATGTACATAAACACAGCCTCACATATACTTCTAAAAATTTAAAGAAAGGTGGGACCACTGAAAGGGCTCAACAATTACCATCACTGTCCCAATTCCAGAGAACCTGGGATCAACTACCAGCAACTATATGGTGGCCCATCTGCAGTTCCAGGGGATCAGACAGACAGACAGACAGACAGAGATAAGGATGGCAGGCCTGCCAGGTCTTTCTTTCTTACTTATCCTGTTTAAAAAATGTTTATTTATTTATTTTTTTATGTATTTATGTATTTATTAGATATAAGTACACTGTAGCTGTTCAGAAACTCCAGAAGAGTGTGTCAGATTCTGGAGAATCTAAATCCCTCTTATGGTCTGCATATGATGTACATAAACACAGCCTCACGTATAATTCTAAAAATTTAAAGATGGGTGGGACCACTGAAAGGGCTTAACAATTAACATCATTGTCTCCTCTTCCAGAGAACCTGGGATCAACTACCAGCAACTATATGGTGGCCCATATCCAGTTCCAAAGGTTCAGACAGACAGACAGACAGACAGAGATACGGATGGCAGGCCTGCCTGATTTTTCTTTCTTTCTTATCCTTTATAAAAAATGTTTATTTATTTATTAATTTATTTATTTATGTATTTATTAGATATAAGTACACTGTAGCTGTCTTCAGACACTCCAGTAGACGGTGTCAGATTCTGAAAAATCTAAAACCATCTTCTGGTCTGCATATGATGTACATAAACACAGCCTCAGATATACTTTAAAAAATTTAATGAAGGGTGTGGCCACTAAAAGGGATCAACAATTAACAGCATTGTCTCCTCTTCCAGAGAACCTGGGATCAATAACCAGTAATTATATGGTGGCCCATCTCCAGTTCCAGGGGATCAGACAGACACACAGACAGACAGACAGAGATAAGGATGGCAGGCCTGCCTGGTCTTTCTTTCTTTCTTATCATTTTAAAAAAGGTTTATTTATTTATTTATGTATTTATTAGATATAAGTACACTATAGCTATCTTCAGACACTCCAGAAGAGGGTGTTTGATTCTGCAGAACGTAAATCCCATTTATGTTCTGCATATGATGTACATAAACACAGACTCAAGTATACTTCTAAAAATTTAAAGATGGGTGGGGCCAAAGAATGGGCTCAACAATTAACAGCTTGTCTCCTCTTCCAGAGAACCTGGGATCAACTACCAGCAACTATATGGTGGCCCATCTGCAGTTCCAGGGATCAGACAGACAGACAGACAGACAGAGATAAGGATGGCAGGCCTGCCTGGTCTTTCTTTCTTACTTATCCTGTTTAAAAAATGTTTATTTATTTATTTATTTATTTATGTATTTATGTATTTATTAGATATAAGTACACTGTAGCTGTCTTCAGACACTCCAGAAGAGGGTGTCAGATTCTGGAGAATTTAAATCACTCTTATGGTCTGCATATGATGTACATAAATACAGCCTCACATTTACCAATAAAAATTTAAAGATGGTTGGGGCCACTGAAAGGGCACAACAATTCACAACATTGTCTCCTCTTCCAGAGAACCTGGGAAAAACTACCAGCAAATATATGGTGGCCCATATCCAGTTCCAGAGGATCAGACAGACAGACAGACAGATAGACAGTGATAAGGATGGCAGGCCTGCCTGATTTTTCTTTCTTTCTTATCCTTTTTAAAAAATGTTTATTTAATTATTAATTTATTTATGTATGTATTTATTAGATATAAGTACACTGTAGCTGTCTTCAGACACTCCAGTAGAGGGTGTCAGATTCTGAAGAATCTAAAACCATCTTATGGTCTGCATATGATGTACATAAACACAGCCTCAGATATACTTCTAAAATTTAATGAAGGGAGGGGCCACTGAAAGGGCTCAACAATTAACAGCATTAACTCCTCTTCCAGAGAACCTGGGATCAACTACCAGCAACTTTATGGTGGCCCATCTACAGTTCCAGGGGATCAGACAGACAGACAGACAGACAGAGATAAGGATGGCAGGCCTGCCATGTCTTTCTTTCTTACTTATCCTGTTTAAAAAATGTTTATTTATTTATTTATTTATTTATTTACGTATTTATTAGATATAAGTACACTGTAGCTGTCTTCAGACAGTCCAGAAAAGGGTGTCAATTCTGGAGAATCTAAATCCCTCTTATGGTCTGCATATGATGTACATAAACACAGCCTCACATATACTTCTAAACATTTAAAGATGGGTGGGGCCACTGAAAGGGCTCAACAATGAACAGCATTGTCTCCTCTTCCAGAGAACCTGGGAAAAACTAACAGCAAATATATGGTGGCCCTTATCCAGTTCCAAAGGTTCAGACAGAGAGACAGACAGACAGAGATAAGGATGGCAGGCCTGCCTGATTTTTCTTTCTTTCTTATCCTTTATAAAAAATGTTTATTTATTTATTAATTTATTTATTTATGTATTTATTAGATATAAGTACACTGTAGCTGTCTTCAGACACTCCAGTAGACGGTTTCAGATTCTGAAAAATCTAAAACCATCTTCTGGTCTGCATATGATGTACATAAACACAGCCTCAGATATACTTCAAAAAATTTAATGAAGGATGGGGCCACTGAAAGGGCTCAACAATTAACAGCATTATCTCCTCTTCCAGAGAACCTGGGATCAACTACCAGCAACTATATGGTGGCTCATCTCCAGTTCCCAGGGATCAGACAGACAGACAGACACACAGACAGAGATATCGATGGCAGGCCTGCCTGGTCTTTCTTTCTTTCTTATACTTTTTAAAAAATGTTTATTTATTTATTTATTCATGTATTTATTAGATATAAGTACACTGTAGCTGTCTTAGACACTCCAGAAGTGGGTGTCTGGTTCTGTAGAATCTAAATCCCTCTTATGGTCTGCATATGATGTACATAAACAGAGCCTAACATACAGTTCTAAATATTTAAAAATGGGTGGGGCCATTGAAAGGGCTCAACAATGAACAGCATTGTCTCCTCTTCCAGAGAACCTCGGCTCAACTACCAGCAACTATATGGTGGCCCATCTCCAGTTCCAGGGGATCAGACAGACAGACAGTCAGACATACAGAGATAAGGATGGCAGGACTGCCTGGTCTTTCTTTCTTTCTTATCCTTTTGAAAAAATGTTTACTTATTTATTTATTTATGTATTTATTAGATATAAGTAAACTGTAGCTGTCTTCAGACACTCCAGAAGAGGGTGTCAGATTCTGGAGAATCTAAATCCCTCTTATGGCCTGCATATGATGTACATAAACACAGACTCATGTATACTTCTAAAAATTTAAAGATGTGTGGGGCCACTGAGAGGGCTCAAAAATTAACAGCATTGTCTCATCTTCCAGAGAACCTGGGATCAACTACCAGCAACTATATGGTGGCTCATCTCCAGTTCCAGTGGATCAGAAAGACAGAGAGACAGACAGACAGAGATAAGGATGGCAGGCCTGCCTGGTCTTTCTTTATTTCTTATCCTTTATAAAAAATGTTTATTTATTTATTTATTTATTTATTTATTTATTTATTTATTTATTTATGTATTTATTAGATATAAGTACACTGTAGCCGTCTTCAGACACTCCAGAAGAGGGTGTCAGATTCTAGAGAATCTAAATCCCTCTTATGGTCTGCATATGATGTACATAAACACAGCCTCACATATACTTCTAAAAATTTAAAGAAAGGTGGGACCACTGAAAGGGCTCAACAATTACCATCACTGTCTCCACTTCCAGAGAACCATGGATCAACTACCAGCAACTATATGGTGGCCCATCTGCAGTTCTAGGGGATCAGACAGACAGACAGACAGACAGACAGAGATAAGGATGGCAGGCCTGCCAGGTCTTTCTTTCTTACTTATCCTGTTTAAAAAATGTTTATTTATTTATTTTTTTATGTATTTATGTATTTATTAGATATAAGTACACTGTAGCTGTTCAGACACTCCAGAAGAGTGTGTCAGATTCTGGAGAATCTAAATCCCTCTTATGGTCTGCATATGATGTACATAAACACAGCCTCACGTATAATTCTAAAAATTTAAAGATGGGTGGGACCACTGAAAGGGCTTAACAATTAACATCATTGTCTCCTCTTGCAGAGAACCTGGGATCAACTACCAGCAACTATATGGTGGCCCATATCTAGTTCCAAAGGTTCAGACAGACAGACAGACAGACAGAGATACGGATGGCAGGCCTGCCTGATTTTTCTTTCTTTCTTATCCTTTATAAAAAATGTTTATTTATTTATTAATTTATTTATTTATGTATTTATTAGATATAAGTACACTGTAGCTGTCTTCAGACACTCCAGTAGACGGTGTCAGATTCTGAAAAATCTAAAACCATCTTCTGGTCTGCATATGATGTACATAAACACAGCCTCAGATATACTTTAAAAAATTTAATGAAGGGTGTGGCCACTAAAAGGGATCAACAATTAACAGCATTGTCTCCTCTTCCAGAGAACCTGTGATCAATAACCAGTAATTATATGGTGGCCCATCTCCAGTTCCAGGGGATCAGACAGACACACAGACAGACAGACAGAGATAAGGATGGCAGGCCTGCCTGGTCTTTCTTTCTTTCTTATCATTTTAAAAAAGGTTTATTTATTTATTTATGTATTTATTAGATATAAGTACACTATAGCTATCTTCAGACACTCCAGAAGAGGGTGTTTGATTCTGCAGAACGTAAATCCCATTTATGTTCTGCATATGATGTACATAAACACAGACTCAAGTATACTTCTAAAAATTTAAAGATGGGTGGGGCCATAGAATGGGCTCAACAATTAACAGCTTGTCTCTTCTTCCAGAGAACCTGGGATCAACTACCAGCAACTATATGGTGGCCCATCTGCAGTTCCAGGGATCAGACAGACAGACAGACAGACAGAGATAAGGATGGCAGGCCTGCCTGGTCTTTCTTTCTTACTTATCCTGTTTAAAAAATGTTTATTTATTTATTTATTTATTTATTTATTTATTTATTTATTTATTTATGTATTTATTAGATATAAGTACACTGTAGCTGTCTTCAGACACTCCAGAAGAGGGTGTCAGATTCTGGAGAATTTAAATCACTCTTATGGTCTGCATATGATGTACATAAATACAGCCTCACATTTACCAATAAAAATTTAAAGATGGTTGGGGCCACTGAAAGGGCTCAACAATTCACAACATTGTCTCCTCTTCCAGAGAACCTGGGAAAAACTACCAGCAAATATATGGTGGCCCATATCCAGTTCCAGAGGATCAGACAGACAGACAGACAGACAGACAGTGATAAGGATGGCAGGCCTGCCTGATTTTTCTTTCTTTCTTATCCTTTTTAAAAAATGTTTATTTAATTATTAATTTATTTATGTATGTATTTATTAGATATAAGTACACTGTAGCTGTCTTCAGACACTCCAGTAGAGGGTGTCAGATTCTGAAGAATCTAAAACCATCTTATGGTCTGAATATGATGTACATAAACACAGCCTCAGATATACTTCTAAAATTTAATGAAGGGAGGGGCCACTGAAAGGGCTCAACAATTAACAGCATTATCTCCTCTTCCAGAGAACCTGGGATCAAATACCAGCAACTTTATGGTGGCCCATCTACAGTTCCAGGGGATCAGACAGACAGACAGACAGACAGAGATAAGGATGGCAGGCCTGCCAGGTCTTTCTTTCTTACTTATCCTGTTTAAAAAATGTTTATTTATTTATTTATTTATTTATTTACGTATTTATTAGATATAAGTACACTGTAGCTGTCTTCAGACAGTCCAGAAAAGGGTGTCAATTCTGGAGAATCTAAATCCCTCTTATGGTCTGCATATGATGTACATAAACACAGCCTCACATATACTTCTAAACATTTAAAGATGGGTGGGGCCACTGAAAGGGCTCAACAATGAACAGCATTGTCTCCTCTTCCAGAGAACCTGGGAAAAACTAACAGCAAATATATGGTGGCCCTTATCCAGTTCCAAAGGTTCAGACAGAGAGACAGACAGACAGAGATAAGGATGGCAGGCCTGCCTGATTTTTCTTTCTTTCTTATCCTTTATAAATAATGTTTATTTATTTATTAATTTATTTATTTATGTATTTATTAGATATAAGTACACTGTAGCTGTCTTCAGACACTCCAGTAGACGGTTTCAGATTCTGAAAAATCTAAAACCATCTACTGGTCTGCATATGATGTACATAAACACATCCTCAGATATACTTCAAAAAATTTAATGAAGGATGGGGCCACTGAAAGGGCTCAACAATTAACAGCATTATCTCCTCTTCCAGAGAACCTGGGATCAACTACCAGCAACTATATGGTGGCTCATCTCCAGTTCCCAGGGATCAGACAGACAGACAGACACACAGACAGAGATATCGATGGCAGGCCTGCCTGGTCTTTCTTTCTTTCTTATACTTTTTAAAAAATGTTTATTTATTTATTTATTCATGTATTTATTAGATATAAGTACACTGTAGCTGTCTTAGACACTCCAGAAGTGGGTGTCTGGTTCTGTAGAATCTAAATCCCTCTTATGGTCTGCATATGATGTACATAAACAGAGCCTAACATACAGTTCTAAATATTTAAAAATGGGTGGGTCCATTGAAAGGGCTCAAAATGAACAGCATTGTCTCCTCTTCCAGAGAACCTCGGCTCAACTACCAGCAACTATATGGTGGCCCATCTCCAGATCCAGGGGATCAGACAGACAGACAGTCAGACATACAGAGATAAGGATGGCAGGACTGCCTGGTCTTTCTTTCTTTCTTATCCTTTTGAAAAAATGTTTACTTATTTATTTATTTATGTATTTATTAGATATAAGTAAACTGTAGCTGTCTTCAGACACTCCAGAAGAGGGTGTCAGATTCTGGAGAATCTAAATCCCTCTTATGGCCTGCATATGATGTACATAAACACAGACTCATGTATACTTCTAAAAATTTAAAGATGTGTGGGGCCACTGAGAGGGCTCAAAAATTAACAGCATTGTCTCATCTTCCAGAGAACCTGGGATCAACTACCAGCAACTATATGGTAGCTCATCTCCAGTTCCAGTGGATCAGAAAGACAGAGAGACAGACAGACAGAGATAAGGATGGCAGGCCTGCCTGGTCTTTCTTTATTTCTTATCCTTTATAAAAAATGTTTATTTATTTATTTATTTATTTATTTATTTATTTATTTATGTATTTATTAGATATAAGTACACTGTAGCCGTCTTCAGACACTCCAGAAGAGGGTGTCAGATTCTAGAGAATCTAAATCCCTCTTATGGTCTGCATATGATGTACATAAACACAGCCTCACATATACTTCTAAAAATTTAAAGAAAGGTGGGACCACTGAAAGGGCTCAACAATTAACAGCATTATCTCCTCTTCCAGAGAACCTGGGATCAACTACCAGCAACTATATGGTGGCTCATCTCCAGTTCCCAGGGATCAGACAGACAGACAGACACACAGACAGAGATATCGATGGCAGGCCTGCCTGGTCTTTCTTTCTTTCTTATACTTTTTAAAAAATGTTTATTTATTTATTTATTCATGTATTTATTAGATATAAGTACACTGTAGCTGTCTTAGACACTCCAGAAGTGGGTGTCTGGTTCTGTAGAATCTAAATCCCTCTTATGGTCTGCATATGATGTACATAAACAGAGCCTAACATACAGTTCTAAATATTTAAAAATGGGTGGGGCCATTGAAAGGGCTCAACAATGAACAGCATTGTCTCCTCTTCCAGAGAACCTCGGCTCAACTACCAGCAACTATATGGTGGCCCATCTCCAGTTCCAGGGGATCAGACAGACAGACAGTCAGACATACAGAGATAAGGATGGCAGGACTGCCTGGTCTTTCTTTCTTTCTTATCCTTTTGAAAAAATGTTTACTTATTTATTTATTTATGTATTTATTAGATATAAGTAAACTGTAGCTGTCTTCAGACACTCCAGAAGAGGGTGTCAGATTCTGGAGAATCTAAATCCCTCTTATGGCCTGCATATGATGTACATAAACACAGACTCATGTATACTTCTAAAAATTTAAAGATGTGTGGGGCCACTGAGAGGGCTCAAAAATTAACAGCATTGTCTCATCTTCCAGAGAACCTGGGATCAACTACCAGCAACTATATGGTGGCTCATCTCCAGTTCCAGTGGATCAGAAAGACAGAGAGACAGACAGACAGAGATAAGGATGGCAGGCCTGCCTGGTCTTTCTTTATTTCTTATCCTTTATAAAAAATGTTTATTTATTTATTTATTTATTTATTTATTTATTTATTTATTTATTTATGTATTTATTAGATATAAGTACACTGTAGCCGTCTTCAGACACTCCAGAAGAGGGTGTCAGATTCTAGAGAATCTAAATCCCTCTTATGGTCTGCATATGATGTACATAAACACAGCCTCACATATACTTCTAAAAATTTAAAGAAAGGTGGGACCACTGAAAGGGCTCAACAATTACCATCACTGTCTCCACTTCCAGAGAACCATGGATCAACTACCAGCAACTATATGGTGGCCCATCTGCAGTTCTAGGGGATCAGACAGACAGACAGACAGACAGACAGAGATAAGGATGGCAGGCCTGCCAGGTCTTTCTTTCTTACTTATCCTGTTTAAAAAATGTTTATTTATTTATTTTTTTATGTATTTATGTATTTATTAGATATAAGTACACTGTAGCTGTTCAGACACTCCAGAAGAGTGTGTCAGATTCTGGAGAATCTAAATCCCTCTTATGGTCTGCATATGATGTACATAAACACAGCCTCACGTATAATTCTAAAAATTTAAAGATGGGTGGGACCACTGAAAGGGCTTAACAATTAACATCATTGTCTCCTCTTGCAGAGAACCTGGGATCAACTACCAGCAACTATATGGTGGCCCATATCTAGTTCCAAAGGTTCAGACAGACAGACAGACAGACAGAGATACGGATGGCAGGCCTGCCTGATTTTTCTTTCTTTCTTATCCTTTATAAAAAATGTTTATTTATTTATTAATTTATTTATTTATGTATTTATTAGATATAAGTACACTGTAGCTGTCTTCAGACACTCCAGTAGACGGTGTCAGATTCTGAAAAATCTAAAACCATCTTCTGGTCTGCATATGATGTACATAAACACAGCCTCAGATATACTTTAAAAAATTTAATGAAGGGTGTGGCCACTAAAAGGGATCAACAATTAACAGCATTGTCTCCTCTTCCAGAGAACCTGTGATCAATAACCAGTAATTATATGGTGGCCCATCTCCAGTTCCAGGGGATCAGACAGACACACAGACAGACAGACAGAGATAAGGATGGCAGGCCTGCCTGGTCTTTCTTTCTTTCTTATCATTTTAAAAAAGGTTTATTTATTTATTTATGTATTTATTAGATATAAGTACACTATAGCTATCTTCAGACACTCCAGAAGAGGGTGTTTGATTCTGCAGAACGTAAATCCCATTTATGTTCTGCATATGATGTACATAAACACAGACTCAAGTATACTTCTAAAAATTTAAAGATGGGTGGGGCCATAGAATGGGCTCAACAATTAACAGCTTGTCTCTTCTTCCAGAGAACCTGGGATCAACTACCAGCAACTATATGGTGGCCCATCTGCAGTTCCAGGGATCAGACAGACAGACAGACAGACAGAGATAAGGATGGCAGGCCTGCCTGGTCTTTCTTTCTTACTTATCCTGTTTAAAAAATGTTTATTTATTTATTTATTTATTTATTTATTTATTTATTTATTTATGTATTTATTAGATATAAGTACACTGTAGCTGTCTTCAGACACTCCCGAAGAGGGTGTCAGATTCTGGAGAATTTAAATCACTCTTATGGTCTGCATATGATGTACATAAATACAGCCTCACATTTACCAATAAAAATTTAAAGATGGTTGGGGCCACTGAAAGGGCTCAACAATTCACAACATTGTCTCCTCTTCCAGAGAACCTGGGAAAAACTACCAGCAAATATATGGTGGCCCATATCCAGTTCCAGAGGATCAGACAGACAGACAGACAGACAGACAGTGATAAGGATGGCAGGCCTGCCTGATTTTTCTTTCTTTCTTATCCTTTTTAAAAAATGTTTATTTAATTATTAATTTATTTATGTATGTATTTATTAGATATAAGTACACTGTAGCTGTCTTCAGACACTCCAGTAGAGGGTGTCAGATTCTGAAGAATCTAAAACCATCTTATGGTCTGAATATGATGTACATAAACACAGCCTCAGATATACTTCTAAAATTTAATGAAGGGAGGGGCCACTGAAAGGGCTCAACAATTAACAGCATTATCTCCTCTTCCAGAGAACCTGGGATCAAATACCAGCAACTTTATGGTGGCCCATCTACAGTTCCAGGGGATCAGACAGACAGACAGACAGACAGAGATAAGGATGGCAGGCCTGCCAGGTCTTTCTTTCTTACTTATCCTGTTTAAAAAATGTTTATTTATTTATTTATTTATTTATTTACGTATTTATTAGATATAAGTACACTGTAGCTGTCTTCAGACAGTCCAGAAAAGGGTGTCAATTCTGGAGAATCTAAATCCCTCTTATGGTCTGCATATGATGTACATAAACACAGCCTCACATATACTTCTAAACATTTAAAGATGGGTGGGGCCACTGAAAGGGCTCAACAATGAACAGCATTGTCTCCTCTTCCAGAGAACCTGGGAAAAACTAACAGCAAATATATGGTGGCCCTTATCCAGTTCCAAAGGTTCAGACAGAGAGACAGACAGACAGAGATAAGGATGGCAGGCCTGCCTGATTTTTCTTTCTTTCTTATCCTTTATAAATAATGTTTATTTATTTATTAATTTATTTATTTATGTATTTATTAGATATAAGTACACTGTAGCTGTCTTCAGACACTCCAGTAGACGGTTTCAGATTCTGAAAAATCTAAAACCATCTACTGGTCTGCATATGATGTACATAAACACATCCTCAGATATACTTCAAAAAATTTAATGAAGGATGGGGCCACTGAAAGGGCTCAACAATTAACAGCATTATCTCCTCTTCCAGAGAACCTGGGATCAACTACCAGCAACTATATGGTGGCTCATCTCCAGTTCCCAGGGATCAGACAGACAGACAGACACACAGACAGAGATATCGATGGCAGGCCTGCCTGGTCTTTCTTTCTTTCTTATACTTTTTAAAAAATGTTTATTTATTTATTTATTCATGTATTTATTAGATATAAGTACACTGTAGCTGTCTTAGACACTCCAGAAGTGGGTGTCTGGTTCTGTAGAATCTAAATCCCTCTTATGGTCTGCATATGATGTACATAAACAGAGCCTAACATACAGTTCTAAATATTTAAAAATGGGTGGGTCCATTGAAAGGGCTCAAAATGAACAGCATTGTCTCCTCTTCCAGAGAACCTCGGCTCAACTACCAGCAACTATATGGTGGCCCATCTCCAGATCCAGGGGATCAGACAGACAGACAGTCAGACATACAGAGATAAGGATGGCAGGACTGCCTGGTCTTTCTTTCTTTCTTATCCTTTTGAAAAAATGTTTACTTATTTATTTATTTATGTATTTATTAGATATAAGTAAACTGTAGCTGTCTTCAGACACTCCAGAAGAGGGTGTCAGATTCTGGAGAATCTAAATCCCTCTTATGGCCTGCATATGATGTACATAAACACAGACTCATGTATACTTCTAAAAATTTAAAGATGTGTGGGGCCACTGAGAGGGCTCAAAAATTAACAGCATTGTCTCATCTTCCAGAGAACCTGGGATCAACTACCAGCAACTATATGGTAGCTCATCTCCAGTTCCAGTGGATCAGAAAGACAGAGAGACAGACAGACAGAGATAAGGATGGCAGGCCTGCCTGGTCTTTCTTTATTTCTTATCCTTTATAAAAAATGTTTATTTATTTATTTATTTATTTATTTATTTATTTATTTATGTATTTATTAGATATAAGTACACTGTAGCCGTCTTCAGACACTCCAGAAGAGGGTGTCAGATTCTAGAGAATCTAAATCCCTCTTATGGTCTGCATATGATGTACATAAACACAGCCTCACATATACTTCTAAAAATTTAAAGAAAGGTGGGACCACTGAAAGGGCTCAACAATTACCATCACTGTCCCAATTCCAGAGAACCTGGGATCAACTACCAGCAACTATATGGTGGCCCATCTGCAGTTCCAGGGGATCAGACAGACAGACAGACAGACAGAGATAAGGATGGCAGGCCTGCCAGGTCTTTCTTTCTTACTTATCCTGTTTAAAAAATGTTTATTTATTTATTTTTTTATGTATTTGTGTATTTATTAGATATAAGTACACTGTAGCTGTTCAGAAACTCCAGAAGAGTGTGTCAGATTCTGGAGAATCTAAATCCCTCTTATGGTCTGCATATGATGTACATAAACACAGCCTCACGTATAATTCTAAAAATTTAAAGATGGGTGGGACCACTGAAAGGGCTTAACAATTAACATCATTGTCTCCTCTTCCAGAGAACCTGGGATCAACTACCAGCAACTATATGGTGGCCCATATCCAGTTCCAAAGGTTCAGACAGACAGACAGACAGACAGAGATACGGATGGCAGGCCTGCCTGATTTTTCTTTCTTTCTTATCCTTTATAAAAAATGTTTATTTATTTATTAATTTATTTATTTATGTATTTATTAGATATAAGTACACTGTAGCTGTCTTCAGACACTCCAGTAGACGGTGTCAGATTCTGAAAAATCTAAAACCATCTTCTGGTCTGCATATGATGTACATAAACACAGCCTCAGATATACTTTAAAAAATTTAATGAAGGGTGTGGCCACTAAAAGGGATCAACAATTAACAGCATTGTCTCCTCTTCCAGAGAACCTGGGATCAATAACCAGTAATTATATGGTGGCCCATCTCCAGTTCCAGGGGATCAGACAGACACACAGACAGACAGACAGAGATAAGGATGGCAGGCCTGCCTGGTCTTTCTTTCTTTCTTATCATTTTAAAAAAGGTTTATTTATTTATTTATGTATTTATTAGATATAAGTACACTATAGCTATCTTCAGACACTCCAGAAGAGGGTGTTTGATTCTGCAGAACGTAAATCCCATTTATGTTCTGCATATGATGTACATAAACACAGACTCAAGTATACTTCTAAAAATTTAAAGATGGGTGGGGCCAAAGAATGGGCTCAACAATTAACAGCTTGTCTCCTCTTCCAGAGAACCTGGGATCAACTACCAGCAACTATATGGTGGCCCATCTGCAGTTCCAGGGATCAGACAGACAGACAGACAGACAGAGATAAGAATGGCAGGCCTGCCTGGTCTTTCTTTCTTACTTATCCTGTTTAAAAAATGTTTATTTATTTATTTATTTATTTATGTATTTATGTATTTATTAGATATAAGTACACTGTAGCTGTCTTCAGACACTCCAGAAGAGGGTGTCAGATTCTGGAGAATTTAAATCACTCTTATGGTCTGCATATGATGTACATAAATACAGCCTCACATTTACCAATAAAAATTTAAAGATGGTTGGGGCCACTGAAAGGGCACAACAATTCACAACATTGTCTCCTCTTCCAGAGAACCTGGGAAAAACTACCAGCAAATATATGGTGGCCCATATCCAGTTCCAGAGGATCAGACAGACAGACAGACAGATAGACAGTGATAAGGATGGCAGGCCTGCCTGATTTTTCTTTCTTTCTTATCCTTTTTAAAAAATGTTTATTTAATTATTAATTTATTTATGTATGTATTTATTAGATATAAGTACACTGTAGCTGTCTTCAGACACTCCAGTAGAGGGTGTCAGATTCTGAAGAATCTAAAACCATCTTATGGTCTGCATATGATGTACATAAACACAGCCTCAGATATACTTCTAAAATTTAATGAAGGGAGGGGCCACTGAAAGGGCTCAACAATTAACAGCATTAACTCCTCTTCCAGAGAACCTGGGATCAACTACCAGCAACTTTATGGTGGCCCATCTACAGTTCCAGGGGATCAGACAGACAGACAGACAAACAGAGATAAGGATGGCAGGCCTGCCATGTCTTTCTTTCTTACTTATCCTGTTTAAAAAATGTTTATTTATTTATTTATTTATTTATTTATTTATTTATTTATTTACGTATTTATTAGATATAAGTACACTGTAGCTGTCTTCAGACAGTCCAGAAAAGGGTGTCAATTCTGGAGAATCTAAATCCCTCTTATGGTCTGCATATGATGTACATAAACACAGCCTCACATATACTTCTAAACATTTAAAGATGGGTGGGGCCACTGAAAGGGCTCAACAATGAACAGCATTGTCTCCTCTTCCAGAGAACCTGGGAAAAACTAACAGCAAATATATGGTGGCCCTTATCCAGTTCCAAAGGTTCAGACAGAGAGACAGACAGACAGAGATAAGGATGGCAGGCCTGCCTGATTTTTCTTTCTTTCTTATCCTTTATAAAAAATGTTTATTTATTTATTAATTTATTTATTTATGTATTTATTAGATATAAGTACACTGTAGCTGTCTTCAGACACTCCAGTAGACGGTTTCAGATTCTGAAAAATCTAAAACCATCTTCTGGTCTGCATATGATGTACATAAACACAGCCTCAGATATACTTCAAAAAATTTAATGAAGGATGGGGCCACTGAAAGGGCTCAACAATTAACAGCATTATCTCCTCTTCCAGAGAACCTGGGATCAACTACCACCAACTATATGGTGGCTCATCTCCAGTTCCCAGGGATCAGACAGACAGACAGACACACAGACAGAGATATCGATGGCAGGCCTGCCTGGTCTTTCTTTCTTTCTTATACTTTTTAAAAAATGTTTATTTATTTATTTATTCATGTATTTATTAGATATAAGTACACTGTAGCTGTCTTAGACACTCCAGAAGTGGGTGTCTGGTTCTGTAGAATCTAAATCCCTCTTATGGTCTGCATATGATGTACATAAACACAGCCTAACATACAGTTCTAAATATTTAAAAATGGGTGGGGCCATTGAAAGGGCTCAACAATGAACAGCATTGTCTCCTCTTCCAGAGAACCTCGGCTCAACTACCAGCAACTATATGGTGGCCCATCTCCAGTTCCAGGGGATCAGACAGACAGACAGTCAGACATACAGAGATAAGGATGGCAGGACTGCCTGGTCTTTCTTTCTTTCTTATCCTTTTGAAAAAATGTTTACTTATTTATTTATTTATGTATTTATTAGATATAAGTAAACTGTAGCTGTCTTCAGACACTCCAGAAGAGGGTGTCAGATTCTGGAGAATCTAAATCCCTCTTATGGCCTGCATATGATGTACATAAACACAGACTCATGTATACTTCTAAAAATTTAAAGATGTGTGGGGCCACTGAGAGGGCTCAAAAATTAACAGCATTGTCTCATCTTCCAGAGAACCTGGGATCAACTACCAGCAACTATATGGTGGCTCATCTCCAGTTCCAGTGGATCAGAAAGACAGAGAGACAGACAGACAGAGATAAGGATGGCAGGCCTGCCTGGTCTTTCTTTATTTCTTATCCTTTATAAAAAATGTTTATTTATTTATTTATTTATTTATTTATTTATTTATTTATGTATTTATTAGATATAAGTACACTGTAGCCGTCTTCAGACACTCCAGAAGAGGGTGTCAGATTCTAGAGAATCTAAATCCCTCTTATGGTCTGCATATGATGTACATAAACACAGCCTCACATATACTTCTAAAAATTTAAAGAAAGGTGGGACCACTGAAAGGGCTCAACAATTACCATCACTGTCTCCACTTCCAGAGAACCTGGGATCAACTACCAGCAACTATATGGTGGCCCATCTGCAGTTCCAGGGGATCAGACAGACAGACAGACAGACAGAGATAAGGATGGCAGGCCTGCCAGGTCTTTCTTTCTTACTTATCCTGTTTAAAAAATGTTTATTTATTTATTTTTTTATGTATTTATGTATTTATTAGATATAAGTACACTGTAGCTGTTGAGACACTCCAGAAGAGTTTGTCAGATTCTGGAGAATCTAAATCCCTCTTATGGTCTGCATATGATGTACATAAACACAGCCTCACGTATAATTCTAAAAATTTAAAGATGGGTGGGACCACTGAAAGGGCTTAACAATTAACATCATTGTCTCCTCTTCCAGAGAACCTGGGATCAACTACCAGCAACTATATGGTGGCCCATATCCAGTTCCAAAGGTTCAGACAGACAGACAGACAGACAGAGATACGGATGGCAGGCCTGCCTGATTTTTCTTTCTTTCTTATCCTTTATAAAAAATGTTTATTTATTTATTAATTTATTTATTTATGTATTTATTAGATATAAGTACACTGTAGCTGTCTTCAGACACTCCAGTAGACGGTGTCAGATTCTGAAAAATCTAAAACCATCTTCTGGTCTGCATATGATGTACATAAACACAGCCTCAGATATACTTTAAAAAATTTAATGAAGGGTGTGGCCACTAAAAGGGATCAACAATTAACAGCATTGTCTCCTCTTCCAGAGAACCTGGGATCAATAACCAGTAATTATATGGTGGCCCATCTCCAGTTCCAGGGGATCAGACAGACACACAGACAGACAGACAGAGATAAGGATGGCAGGCCTGCCTGGTCTTTCTTTCTTTCTTATCATTTTAAAAAAGGTTTATTTATTTATTTATGTATTTATTAGATATAAGTACACTATAGCTATCTTCAGACACTCCAGAAGAGGGTGTTTGATTCTGCAGAACGTAAATCCCATTTATGTTCTGCATATGATGTACATAAACACAGACTCAAGTATACTTCTAAAAATTTAAAGATGGGTGGGGCCATAGAATGGGCTCAACAATTAACAGCTTGTCTCCTCTTCCAGAGAACCTGGGATCAACTACCAGCAACTATATGGTGGCCCATCTGCAGTTCCAGGGATCAGACAGACAGACAGACAGACAGAGATAAGGATGGCAGGCCTGCCTGGTCTTTCTTTCTTACTTATCCTGTTTAAAAAATGTTTATTTATTTATTTATTTATTTATTTATTTATTTTTGTATTTATTAGATATAAGTACACTGTAGCTGTCTTCAGACACTCCAGAAGAGGGTGTCAGATTCTGGAGAATTTAAATCACTCTTATGGTATGCATATGATGTACATAAATACAGCCTCACATTTACCAATAAAAATTTAAAGATGGTTGGGGCCACTGAAAGGGCTCAACAATTCACAACATTGTCTCCTCTTCCAGAGAACCTGGGAAAAACTACCAGCAAATATATGGTGGCCCATATCCAGTTCCAGAGGATCAGACAGACAGACAGACAGACAGACAGACAGTGATAAGGATGGCAGGCCTGCCTGATTTTTCTTTCTTTCTTATCCTTTTTAAAAAATGTTTATTTAATTATTAATTTATTTATGTATGTATTTATTAGATATAAGTACACTGTAGCTGTCTTCAGACACTCCAGTAGAGGGTGTCAGATTCTGAAGAATCTAAAACCATCTTATGGTCTGCATATGATGTACATAAACACAGCCTCAGATATACTTCTAAAATTTAATGAAGGGAGGGGCCACTGAAAGGGCTCAACAATTAACAGCATTATCTCCTCTTCCAGAGAACCTGGGATCAACTACCAGCAACTTTATGGTGGCCCATCTACAGTTCCAGGGGATTAGACAGACAGACAGACAGACAGAGATAAGGATGGCAGGCCTGCCATGTCTTTCTTTCTTACTTATCCTGTTTAAAAAATGTTTATTTATTTATTTATTTACGTATTTATTAGATATAATTACACTGTAGCTGTCTTCAGACAGTCCAGAAAAGGGTGTCAATTCTGGAGAATCTAAATCCCTCTTATGGTCTGCATATGATGTACATAAACACAGCCTCACATATACTTCTAAACATTAAAAGATGGGTGGGGCCACTGAAAGTGCTCAACAATGAACAGCCTTGTCTCCTCTTCCAGAGAACCTGGGAAAAACTAACAGCAAATATATGGTGGCCCTTATCCAGTTCCAAAGGTTCAGACAGAGAGACAGACAGACAGAGATAAGGATGGCAGGCCTGCCTGATTTTTCTTTCTTTCTTATCCTTTATAAAAAATGTTTATTTATTTATTAATTTATTTATTTATGTATTTATTAGATATAAGTACACTGTAGCTGTCTTCAGACACTCCAGTAGACGGTTTCAGATTCTGAAAAATCTAAAACCATCTTCTGGTCTGCATATGATGTACATAAACACAGCCTCAGATATACTTCAAAAAATTTAATGAAGGATGGGGCCACTGAAAGGGCTCAACAATTAACAGCATTATCTCCTCTTACAGAGAACCTGGGATCAACTACCAGCAACTATATGGTGGCTCATCTCCAGTTCCCAGGGATCAGACAGACAGACAGACACACAGACAGAGATATCGATGGCAGGCCTGCCTGGTCTTTCTTTCTTTCTTATACTTTTTAAAAAATGTTTATTTATTTATTTATTCATGTATTTATTAGATATAAGTACACTGTAGCTGTCTTAGACACTCCAGAAGTGGGTGTCTGGTTCTGTAGAATCTAAATCCCTCTTATGGTCTGCATATGATGTACATAAACACAGCCTAACATACAGTTCTAAATATTTAAAAATGGGTGGGGCCATTGAAAGGGCTCAACAATGAACAGCATTGTCTCCTCTTCCAGAGAACCTCGGCTCAACTACCAGCAACTATATGGTGGCCCATCTCCAGTTCCAGGGGATCAGACAGACAGACAGTCAGACATACAGAGATAAGGATGGCAGGACTGCCTGGTCTTTCTTTCTTTCTTATCCTTTTGAAAAAATGTTTACTTATTTATTTATTTATGTATTTATTAGATATAAGTAAACTGTAGCTGTCTTCAGACACTCCAGAAGAGGGTGTCAGATTCTGGAGAATCTAAATCCCTCTTATGGCCTGCATATGATGTACATAAACACAGACTCATGTATACTTCTAAAAATTTAAAGATGTGTGGGGCCACTGAGAGGGCTCAAAAATTAACAGCATTGTCTCATCTTCCAGAGAACCTGGGATCAACTACCAGCAACTATATGGTGGCTCATCTCCAGTTCCAGTGGATTAGAAAGACAGAGAGACAGACAGACAGAGATAAGGATGGCAGGCCTGCCTGGTCTTTCTTTATTTCTTATCCTTTATAAAAAATGTTTATTTGTTTATTTATTTATTTATTTATTTATTTATTTATTTATTTATTTATTTATTTATGTATTTATTAGATATAAGTACACTGTAGATGTCTTCAGACACTCCAGAAGAGGGTGTCAGATTCTAGAGAATCTAAATCCCTCTTATGGTCTGCATATGATGTACATAAACACAGCCTCACATATACTTCTAAAAATTTAAAGAAAGGTGGGACCACTGAAAGGGCTCAACAATTACCATCACTGTCTCCACTTCCAGAGAACCTGGGATCAACTACCAGCAACTATATGGTGGCCCATCTGCAGTTCCAGGGGATCAGACAGACAGACAGACAGACAGAGATAAGGATGGCAGGCCTGCCAGGTCTTTCTTTCTTTCTTATCCTTTTTAAAAATGTTTATTTATTTATTTATGTATTTATTAGATATAAGTACACTGTAGCTGTCTTCAGACACTCCAGAAGAGGGTGTCAGATTCTGGAGAATCTAAATCCCTCTTATGGTCTGCATATGATGTACATAAACACAGCCTCACATATACTTCTAAAAATTTAAAGATGGGTGGGGTCACTAAAGAAAGGGCTCAACAATTAACAGCATTGTCTCCTCTTCCAGAGAACCTGGGATGAACTACCAGCAACTATATGGTGGCCCATCTCCAGTTCCAGGGGATCAGACAGACAGACAGACAGACGGAGATAAGGATGGCAGGCGTGCCTGGTCTTTCTTTCTTTATTATACTGTTGAAAAAATGTTTATTTATTTATTTATTTATTTTTATTTATGTATTTATTAGATATAAGTACACTGTAGCTGTCTTCAGACACTCTAGACAAGGGTCTCATCTTTTGGAGAATCTAAATCCCTCTTATGGTCTTCATATGATGTACATAAACACAGCCTCACATATACTTCTAAAAATTTAAAGATGGGTGGGCCCACTGAAAGGGCTCAACCATTAACAGCATTGTCTCTTCTTCCAGAGAACGTGGGATCAACTACCAGCAACTATATGGTGGCCCATCTCAAGTTCCAGGGGATAAGACAGACAGACAGACAGACAGAGATAAGGATGGCAGGCCTGCCTGATTTTTCTTTCTTTCTTATCCTTATAAAAAATGTTTATTTATTTGTTTATTTGTTTATTTATTTATTTATTTATTTATTTATTTATTTATTTATCAGATATAAGTACACTGTAGCTGTCTTCAGACTCTCCAGAAGAGGGTGTCAGATTCTGGAGAATCTATATCCCTCTTATGGTCTGCATATGATGTACATGAACACAGCCTCACATATACTTCTAAAAATTTAAAGATGGGTGGGGCCACTGAAAGGGCTCAAAAATTAACAGCATTGTCTCCTCTTCCAGAGAACCTGGGATCAACTACCAGCAACTATATGGTGGCCCATCTCGAGTCCAAGGGGATCAGACAGACTGTAGACAGACAGAAAGACAGACAGAGATAAGGATGGCAGGCCTGCCTGGTCTTTCTTTCTTTCTTATCCTGTTTAAAAAATGTTTATTTATTTATTTATTTATTTATTTATTTATTTATTTATTTATTTATTTAATATAAGTACACTGTAGCTGTCTTCAGACACTCCAGAAGAGGGTGTCAGATTCTGGAGAATCTAAATCACATTTATGGTCTGCATAAGATGTACATAAACACAGCCTCACATATACTTCTAAATATTTAAAGATGGGTGGCGCCACTGAAAGGGCTCAACAATTAACAGCATTGTATCCTCTTCCAGAGAACCTGGGATCAACTACCAGCAACACTATGGTGGCCCATCTACAGTTCCAGGGTATCAGACAGACAGACAGACAGACAGACAGAGATAAGGGTGGCAGGCCTGCCCGGTCTTTCTTACTTTCTTATCCTTTTAAAAAAATGTTTATTTATTTATTTATTTATTTATTTATTTATTTATTTATTTATTCATTTATTTATTTATTTATTTATGTATTTATTAGATATAAGTAAACTGTAGCTGTCTTCAGACACTCCAGAAGAGGGTGTCAGATTCTGGAGAATCTAAATCCCTCTTATGGTCTGCATATGATGTACATAAACACAGCCTCACATATACTTCTAAAATTTTAAAGATGGGTGGAGCCACAGAAAGGGCTCAACAATTAACAGCATTGTCTCCTCTTCCAGAGAACCTTGGATAAACTACCAGCAACTATATGGTGGCCAATCTCCAGTTCTAGGGTATCACACAGACAGACAGACAGACAGAGATAAGGGTGGCAGGCTTGCCTGGTCTTTCTTTCTGTCTTATCCTTTTTAAAAAATGTTTATTTATTTATTTATTTATTTATTTATTTATTTATTTATTTATGTATTTATTAGATATAAGTACACTGTAGCTGTCTTCAGAAAATACAGAAGAGGGTGTCAGATTCTGGAGAATCTAAATCCCTCTTATGGTCTGCATATGATGTACATAAACACAGCCTCACATACCCTTCTAAAAATTTAAAGATGGGTGGGACCACTGAAAGGGCTCAACAATTAACAGCATTGTCTCCTCTTCCAGAGAACCTGGGATCAACTACCAGCAACTATATGGTTGCCTATCTCCAGTTCCAAAGGATCATATAGATAGACAGACAGACAGACAGAGATAAGGATGGCAGGACTTCCTGGTGTTTCTTTCTTTCTTATCCTTTTTAAAAAATGTTTATTTATTTATTTATTCATGTATTTATTATATTTACGTACACTGTAGCTGTCTTCAGACACTATAGAAGAGGGTGTCAGTTTCTGGAGAATCTAAATAACTCTTATGGTCTGAATATGATGTACATAAACACAGCCTCAGATATACTTATAAAAATTTAATGAAGGGTGGGGCCACTGAAAGGGCTCAATAATTTACAGCATTGTCTCCTCTTCCAGAGAACCTTGGATAAACTACCAGCAACTATATGGTGGCCCATATCCAGTACCAGAGGATCAGACAGACAGACAGGCAGACAGACAGAGATAAGGATGGCAGGCCTGCCAGGTCTTTCTTTCTTTCTTGTCCTTTTTAAAAAATGTTTATTTATTTATGTATTTATTATATATAAGTACTCTGTAGCTATCTACAGACACTCCAGAAGAGGGTGTCAGATTCTGAAGAATCTAAAACCATCTTATGGTCTGCATATGATGTACATAAACACAGCCTCAGATATACTTCTAAAAATTTAAAGATGGGTGGGGCCACTGAAAGGGCTCAACAATTAACAGCATTGTCTCCTCTTCCAGAGAACCTGGGATCAACTACCAGCAACTATATGGTGACCTATCTTCAGTTCCAAAGGATCATATAGAGAGACAGACAGACAGACAGAAATGAGGATGGCAGGCCTGCCTGGTCTTTCTTTCTTTCTTATCCATTTGAAAAAATGTTTACTTATTAATTAATTAATTAATTAATTAATTAATTTATTAGATATAATACACTGTAGCTGTCTTCAGACACTCCAGAAAAGGGTGTGAGATTCTGGAGAATCTGAATACCTCTTATGGTCTGCATATGATGTACATAAACACAGACTCAAGTATACTTCTAAAAATTTAAAGATGGGTGGGGCCAAAGAATGGGCTCAACAATTAACAGTGTTGTCTCCTCTTCCAGAGAACCTGGGATCAACCACCAGCAACTATATGGTGGCCCATATGCAGTTCCAGGGATCAGACAGACAGACAGACAGACAGAGATAAGGATGGCAGGCCTGCCTTGTCTTTCTTTCTTACTTATCCTGTTTAAAAAATGTTTATTTATTTATTTATTTATTTATTTATTTATTTATTTATTTATGTATTTATTAGATATAAGTACACTGTAGCTGTCTTCAGACACTCCAGAAGAGGGTGTCAGATTCTGGAGAATTTAAATCACTCTTATGGTCTGCATATGATGTACATAAATACAGCCTCACATTTACCTCTAAAAATTTAAAGATGGGGGGGGCCACTGAGAGGGCTCAACAATTAACAGCATTGTCTCCTCTTCCAGAGAACATTGGATAAACTACCAGCAACTATATGGTGGCCCATCTCCAGTTCCAGGGTATCAGACAGACAGACAGAGAGACAGAGATAAGGATGGAGGCCTGCCTGGTCTTTCTTTCTTTCTTATACTTTAAAAAAATGTTTATTTATTTATTTATTTATTTATTTATTTATTTATTTATTTATTTATTAGAAATAATTACACTGTAGCTGTCTTCAGACACTCTAGAAGAGGGTCTCATCTTCTGGAGAATCTAAATCCCTCTTATGGTCTGCATATGATGTACATAAACACAGCCTCACATATACTTCTAAAAATTTAAAGATGGGTGGGCCCACTGAAAGGGCTCAACAATTAACAGCATTGTCTCCTCTTCCAGAGAACCTTGGATAAACTACCAGCAACTATATGGTGGCCCATCTCCAGTTCTAGGGTATCACACAGACAGACAGACAGACAGACAGAGATAAGGGTGGCAGGCTTGCCTGGTCTTTCTTTCTGTCTTATCCTTTTTAAAAAATGTTTATTTATTTATTTATTTATGTATTTATTTATTTATTTATGTATTAATTAGATATAAGTACACTGTAGCCGTCTTCAGAAAATACAGAAGAGGGTGTCAGATTCTGGAGAATCTAAATCCCTCTTATGGTCTGCATATGATGTACATAAACACAGCCTCACATACCCTTCTAAAAATTTAAAGATGGGTGGGGCCACTGAAAGGGCTCAACAATTAACAGCATTGTCTCCTCTTCCAGAGAACCTGGGATCAACTACCAGCAACTATATGGTGGCCTATCTCCAGTTCCAAAGGATCATATAGATAGACAGACAGACAGACAGAGATAAGGATGGCAGGACTTCCTGGTGTTTCTTTCTTTCTTATCCTTTTTAAAAAATGTTTATTTATTTATTTATTCATGTATTTATTATATTTACGTACACTGTAGCTGTCTTCAGACACTCCAGAAGAGGGTGTCAGTTTCTGGAGAATCTAAATCACTCTTATGGTCTGAATATGATGTACATAAACACAGCCTCAGATATACTTATAAAAATTTTATGAAGGGTGGGGCCACTGAAAGGGCTCAATAATTTACAGCATTGTCTTTTCTTCCAGAGAACCTTGGATAAACTACCAGCAACTATATGGTGGCCCATATCCAGTACTAGAGGATCAGACAGACAGACAGGCAGACAGACAGAGATAAGGATGGCAGGCCTGCCAGGTCTTTCTTTCTTTCTTGTCCTTTTTAAAAAATGTTTATTTATTTATGTATTTATTATATATGAGTACTCTGTAGCTATCTACAGACACTCCAGAAGAGGGTGTCAGATTCTGAAGAATCTAAAACCATCTTATGGTCTGCATATGATGTACATAAACACAGCCTCAGATATACTTCTAAATATTTAAAGATGGGTGGGGCCACTGAAAGGGCTCAACAATTAACAGCATTGTCTC
This sequence comes from Mus caroli, assembly GCF_978045245.1. NCBI lineage: Eukaryota > Metazoa > Chordata > Mammalia > Rodentia > Muridae > Mus > Mus caroli. Next base: position 332,494 of record NW_028227326.1, on the reverse strand, counting down.
CTCTTCCAGAGAACCTGGGATCAACTACCAGCAACTATATGGTGACCTATCTTCAGTTCCAAAGGATCATATAGAGAGACAGACTAACAGACAGAAATGAGGATGGCAGGCCTGCCTGGTCTTTCTTTCTTTCTTATCCATTTGAAAAAATGTTTACTTATTAATTAATTAATTAATTTTAGTTAATTAATTAATTAATTATAATTAATTTATTAGATATAAGTACACTGTAGCTGTCTTCAGACACTCCAGAAAAGGGTGTGAGATTCTGGAGAATCTAAATACCTCTTATGGTCTGCATATGATGTACATAAACACAGACTCAAGTATACTTCTAAAAATTTAAAGATGGGTGGGGCCAAAGAATGGGCTCAACAATTAACAGTGTTGTCTCCTCTTCCAGAGAACCTGGGATCAACTACCAGCAACTATATGGTGGCCCATATGCAGTTCCAGGGATCAGACAGACAGACAGACAGACAGAGATAAGGATGGCAGGCCTGCCTGGTCTTTCTTTCTTACTTATCCTGTTTAAAAAATGTTTATTTATTTATTTATTTATTTATTTATTTATTTATTTATTTATGTATTTATTAGATATAAGTACACTGTAGCTGTCTTCAGACACTCCAGAAGAGGGTGTAAGATTCTGGAGAATTTAAATCACTCTTATGGTCTGCATATGATGTACATAAATACAGCCTCACATTTACCTCTAAAAATTTAAAGATGGGTGGGGCCACTGAGAGGGCTCAACAATTAACAGCATTGTCTCCTCTTCCAGAGAACATTGGATAAACTACCAGCAACTATATGGTGGCCCATCTCCAGTTCCAGGGTATCAGACAGACAGACAGAGAGACAGAGATAAGGATGAAGGCCTGCCTGGTCTTTCTTTCTTTCTTATACTTTAAAAAAATGTTTATTTATTTATTTATTTATTTATTTATTTATTAGAAATAATTACACTGTAGCTGTCTTCAGACACTCTAGAAGAGGGTCTCATCTTCTGGAGAATCTAATTCCCTCTTATGGTCTTCATATGATGTACATAAACACAGCCTCACATATACTTCTAAAAATTTAAACATGGGTGGGCCCACTGAAAGGGCTCAACAATTAACAGCATTGTCTCTTCTTCCAGAGAACGTGGGATCAACTACCAGCAACTATATGGTGGCCCATCTCAAGTTCCAGGGGATAAGACAGACAGACAGACAGACAGAGATAAGGATGGCAGGCCTGCCTGATTTTTCTTTCTTTCTTATCCTTTTAAAAAAATGTTTATTTATTTGTTTATTTGTTCATTTATTTATTTATTTATTTATTTATTTATTTATTTATTTATCTATCAGATATAAGTACACTGTAGCTGTCTTCAGACTCTCCAGAAGAGGGTGTCAGATTCTGGAGAATCTATATCCCTCTTATGGTCTGCATATGATGTACATGAACACAGCCTCACATATACTTCTAAAAATTTAAAGATGGGTGGGGCCACTGAAAGGGCTCAAAAATTAACAGCATTGTCTCCTCTTCCAGAGAACCTGGGATCAACTACCAGCAACTATATGGTGGCCCATCTCAAGTCCAAGGGGATCAGACAGACTGTAGACAGACAGAAAGACAGACAGAGATAAGGATGGCAGGCCTGCCTGGTCTTTCTTTCTTTCTTATCCTGTTTAAAAAATGTTTATTTATTTATTTATTTATTTATTTATTTATTTATTTATTTATTTAATATAAGTACACTGTAGCTGTCTTCAGACACTCCAGAAGAGGGTGTCAGATTCTGGAGAATCTAAATCACATTTATGGTCTGCATAAGATGTACATAAACACAGCCTCACATATACTTCTAAATATTTAAAGATGGGTGGCGCCACTGAAAGGGATCAACAATTAACAGCATTGTATCCTCTTCCAGAGAACCTGGGATCAACTACCAGCAACACTATGGTGGCCCATCTACAGTTCCAGGGTATCAGACAGACAGACAGACAGACAGACAGACAGAGATAAGGGTGGCAGGCTTGCCTGGTCTTTCTTTCTGTCTTATCCTTTTTAAGAAATATTTATTTATTTATTTATTTATTTATTTATTTATTTATTTATGTATTTATTAGATATAAGTACACTGTAGCTGTCTTCAGAAAATACAGAAGAGGGTGTCAGATTCTGGAGAATCTAAATACCTCTTATGGTCTGCATATGATGTACATAAACACAGCCTCACATACCCTTCTAAAAATTTAAAGATGGGTGGGGCCACTGAAAGGGCTCAACAATTAACAGCATTGTCTCCTCTTCCAGAGAACCTGGGATCAACTACCAGCAACTATATGGTGGCCTATCTCCAGTTCCAAAGGATCATATAGATAGACAGACAGACAGACAGAAATAAGGATGGCAGGACTTCCTGGTGTTTCTTTCTTTCTTATCCTTTTTAAAAAATGTTTATTTATTTATTTATTCATGTATTTATTATATTTACGTACACTGTAGCTGTCTTCAGACACTCCAGAAGAGGGTGTCAGTTTCTGGAGAATCTAAATCACTCTTATGGTCTGAATATGATGTACATAAACACAGCCTCAGATATACTTATAAAAATTTAATGAAGGGTGGGGCCACTGAAAGGGCTCAATAATTTACAGCATTGTCTCCTCTTCCAGAGAACCTTGGATAAACTACCAGCAACTATATGGTGGCCCATATCCAGTACCAGAGGATCAGACAGAAAGACAGGCCGAAGACAGAGATAAGGATGGCAGGCCTGCCAGGTCTTTCTTTCTTTCTTGTCCTTTTTAAAAAATGTTTATTTATTTATGTATTTATTATATATAAGTACTCTGTAGATATCTACAGACACTCCAGAAGAGGGTGTCAGATTCTGAAGAATCTAAAACCATCTTATGGTCTGCATATTATGTACATAAACACAGCCTCAGATATACTTCTAAAAATTTAAAGATGGGTGGGGCCACTGAAAAGGGCTCAACAATTAACAGCATTGTCTCCTCTTCCAGAGAACCTGGGATCAACTACCAGCAACTATATGGTGACCTATCTTCAGTTCCAAAGGATCATATAGAGAGACAGACAGACAGACAGACATGAGGATGGCAGGCCTGCCTGGTCTTTCTTTCTTTCTTATCCATTTGAAAAAATGTTTACTTATTAATTAATTAATTAATTAATTAATTTATTTATTTATTTATTTATTTATTTATTAGATATAAGTACACTGTAGCTGTCTTCAGACACTCCAGAAGAGGGTGTGAGATTCAGGAGAATCTAAATACCTCTTATGGTCTGCATATGATGTACATAAACACAGACTCAAGTATACTTCTAAAAATTTAAAGATGGGTGGGGCCAAAGAATGGGCTCAACAATTAACAGCGTTGTCTCCTCCTCCAGAGAACCTGGGATCAACTACCAGCAACTATATGGTGGCCCATCTGTAGTTCCAGGGATCAGACAGACAGACAGACAGACAGAGATAAGGATGGCAGGCCTGCCTGGTCTTTCTTTCTTACTTATCCTGTTTAAAAAATGTTTATTTATTTATTTATTTATATATTTATGTATTTATTAGATATAAGTACACTGTAGCTGTCTTCAGACACTCCAGAAGAGGGTGTCAGATTCTGGAGAATTTAAATCACTCTTATGGTCTGCATATGATGTACATAAATACAGCCTCACATTTACGTCTAAATATTTAAAGATGGGTGGGGCCACTGAGAGGGCTCAACAATTAACAGCATTGTCTCCTCTTCCAGATAACATTGGATAAACTACCAGCAACTATATGGTGGCCCATTTCCAGTTCCAGGGTATCAGACAGACAGACAGAGAGACAGAGATAAGGATGGAGGCCTGCCTGGTCTTTCTTTCTTTCTTATACTTTAAAAAAATGTTTATTTATTTATTTATTTATTTATTTATTTATTTATTTATTTATTTATGTATTTATTAGAAATAAGTACACTGTAGCTGTCTTCAGACACTCTAGAAGAGGGTCTCATCTTCTGGAGAATCTAAATCCCTCTTATGGTCTTCATATGATGTACATAAACACAGCCTCACATATACTTCTAAAAATTTAAAGATGGGTGGGCCCACTGAAAGGGCTGAACAATTAACAGCATTGTCTCTTCTTCCAGAGAACTTGGGATCAACTACCAGCAACTATATGGTGGCCCATCTCAAGTTCCAGGGGATAAGACAGACAGACAGACAGACAGAGATAAGGATGGCAGGCCTGCCTGATTTTTCTTTCTTTCTTATCCTTTTAAAAAATGTTTATTTATTTGTTTATTTATTTATTTATTTATTTATTTCTTTATTTATCAGATATAAGTACACTGTAGCTGTCTTCAGACTCTCCAGAAGAGGGTGTCAGATTCTGGAGAATCTATATCCCTCTTATGGTCTGCATATGATGTACATGAACACAGCCTCACATATACTTCTAAAAATTTAAAGATGGGTGGGGCCACTGAAAGGGCTCAAAAATTAACAGCATTGTCTCCTCTTCCAGAGAACCTGGGATCAACTACCAGCAACTATATGGTGGCCCATCTCGAGTCCAAGGGAATCAGACAGACTGTAGACAGACAGAAAGACAGACAGAGATAAGGATGGCAGGCCTGCCTGGTTTTTCTTTCTTTCTTATCCTGTTTAAAAAATGGTTATTTATTTATTTATTTATTTATTTATTTATTTATTTATTTATTTATTAGATATAAGTACACTGTAGCTGTCTTCAGACACTCCAGAAGAGGTTGTGAGATTCTGGAGAATCTAAATACCTCTTATGGTCTGCATATGATGTACATAAACACAGCCTCACATACCCTTCTAAAAATTTAAAGATGGGTGGGGCCACTGAAAGGGCTAAACAATTAACAGCATTGTCTCCTCTTCCAGAGAACCTGGGATCAACTACCAGCAACTATATGGTGGCCTATCTCCAGTTCCAAAGGATCATATAGATAGACAGACAGACAGACAGATATAAGGATGGCAGGACTTCCTGGTGTTTCTTTCTTTCTTATCCTTTTTAAAAAATGTTTATTTATTTATTTATTCATGTATTTATTATATTTACGTACACTGTAGCTGTCTTCAGACACTCCAGAAGAGGGTGTCAGTTTCTGGAGAATCTAAATCACTCTTATGGTCTGAATATGATGTACATAAACACAGCCTCAGATATACTTATAAAAATTTAATGAAGGGTGGGGCCACTGAAAGGGCTCAATAATTTACAGCATTGTCTCCTCTTCCAGAGAACCTTGGATAAACTACCAGCAACTATATGGTGGCCCATCTCCAGTTACAGGGGATCAGACAGAAAGACAGACAGACAAAAGTGATAAGGATGGCAGGCCTGCCTGGTCTTTCTTTCTTTCTTATCCTTTTAAAAAATGTTTATTTATTTGTTTATTTATTTATTTATTTATTTATTTATTTATCAGATATAAGTACACTGTAGCTGTCTTCAGACTCTCCAGAAGAGGGTGTCAGATTCTGGAGAATCTATATCCCTCTTATGGTCTGCATATGATGTACATGAACACAGCCTCACATATACTTCTAAAAATTTAAAGATGGGTGGGGCCACTGAAAGGGCTCAAAAATTAACAGCATTGTCTCCTCTTCCAGAGAACCTGGGATCAACTACCAGCAACTATATGGTGGCCCATCTCGAGTCCAAGGGAATCAGACAGACTGTAGACAGACAGAAAGACAGACAGAGATAAGGATGGCAGGCCTGCCTGGTTTTTCTTTCTTTCTTATCCTGTTTAAAAAATGGTTATTTATTTATTTATTTATTTATTTATTTATTTATTTATTTATTTATTTATTTATTAGATATAAGTACACTGTAGCTGTCTTCAGACACTCCAGAAGAGGTTGTGAGATTCTGGAGAATCTAAATACCTCTTATGGTCTGCATATGATGTACATAAACACAGCCTCACATACCCTTCTAAAAATTTAAAGATGGGTGGGGCCACTGAAAGGGCTAAACAATTAACAGCATTGTCTCCTCTTCCAGAGAACCTGGGATCAACTACCAGCAACTATATGGTGGCCTATCTCCAGTTCCAAAGGATCATATAGATAGACAGACAGACAGACAGATATAAGGATGGCAGGACTTCCTGGTGTTTCTTTCTTTCTTATCCTTTTTAAAAAATGTTTATTTATTTATTTATTCATGTATTTATTATATTTACGTACACTGTAGCTGTCTTCAGACACTCCAGAAGAGGGTGTCAGTTTCTGGAGAATCTAAATCACTCTTATGGTCTGAATATGATGTACATAAACACAGCCTCAGATATACTTATAAAAATTTAATGAAGGGTGGGGCCACTGAAAGGGCTCAATAATTTACAGCATTGTCTCCTCTTCCAGAGAACCTTGGATAAACTACCAGCAACTATATGGTGGCCCATATCCAGTACCAGAGGATCAGACAGACAGACAGACAGACAGACAGAGATAAGAATGGCAGGCCTGCCAGGTCTTTCTTTCTTTCTTGTCCTTTTTAAAAAATGTTTATTTATTTATGTATTTATTATATATAAGTACTCTGTAGCTATCTACAGACACTCCAGAAGAGGGTGTCAGATTCTGAAGAATCTAAAACCATCTTATGGTCTGCATATGATGTACATAAACACAGCCTCAGATATACTTCTAAAAATTTAAAGATGGGTGGGGCCACTGAAAGGGCTCAACAATTAACAGCATTGTCTCCTCTTCCAGAGAACCTGGGATCAACTACCAGCAACTATATAGTGGCCTATCTTCAGTTCCAAAGGATCATATAGAGAGACAGACAGACAGACAGAAATGAGGATGGCAGGCCTGCCTGGTCTTTCTTTCTTTCTTATCCATTTGAAAAAATGTTTACTTATTAATTAATTAATTAATTAATTTATTTATTTATTTATTAGATATAAGTACACTGTAGCTGTCTTCAGACACTCCAGAAGAGGGTGTGAGATTCTGGAGAATCTAAATACCTCTTATGGTCTGCATATGATGTACATAAACACAGTCTCAAGTATACTTCTAAAAATTTAAAGATGGGTGGGGCCAAAGAATGGGCTCAACAATTAACAGCGTTGTCTCCTCTTCCAGAGAACCTGGGATCAACTACCAGCAACTATATGGTGGCCCATCTGCAGTTCCAGGGATCAGACAGACAGACAGACAGACAGAGATAAGGGTGGCAGGCCTGCCCGGTCTTTCTTACTTTCTTATCCTTTTTAAAAAATGTTTATTTATTTATTTATTTATTTATTTATTTATTTATTCATTTATTTATTTATTTATTTATGTATTTATTAGATATAAGTAAACTGTAGCTGTCTTCAGACACTCCAGAAGAGGGTGTCAGATTCTGGAGAATCTAAATCCCTCTTATGGTCTGCATATGATGTACATAAACACAGCCTCACATACACTTCTAAAAATTTAAAGATGGGTGGGGCCACTGAAGGGCTCAACAATTAACAGCATTGTCTCCTCTTACAGAGAACCTGGGATCAACTACCAGCAAAAATATGGTGGCCCACCTCCAGTTTCAGGGGATCAGACAGACAGACAGACAAACAGACAAGGATGGCAGGCCTGCCTGGTTGTTCTTTCTTTCTTATCCTTTTTAAGAAATGTTTATTTATTTATTAATGTATATTAGATATAAGTACACTGTAGCTGTCTTCAGACACTGAGGAAGAGGGTGTCAGATTCTGGAGAATCTAAATCCCTCTTATGGACTGCAAATGATGTACATAAGCACAGACTCACAATTACTTCCAAAAATTTAAAGATGTGTGGGGCCACTGAAAGGGCTCAACAATTAACAGCATTGTCTCCTCTTCCAGAGAACCTGGGAACAACTACCAGCAACTATATGGTGGCCCATCTCCAGTTCCAGGGGATCAGATAGACAGACAGACAGACAGAAGAGATAAGGATCGCAGGCCTGCCTGTTCTTTCTTTCTTTCTTTCTTATCCTTTTAAAATGTTTATTTATTTATTTATTTATTTATTTATTTATTTATTTATTTATTAGATTTAAGTACACTGTAGCTGTCTTCAGAAACTCAGGAGGAGGGTTTCAGGTTCTGGAGTATCTAAATCCCTCTTATTGACTGCATATGATGTACATTAACACAGCCTCATATATACTTCTAAAAATTTAAAGATGGGTGGGGCCACTGAAAGAGCTCAACAATTAACAGCCTTGTCTCCTCTTCCAGAGAACCTGGGATCAACTACCAGCAACTATATAATGGCCCATCTCCAGTTCCAGGGGATCAGACAGACAGACAGACAGACAGACTAGAATGGCAGGCCTGTCTGGTTTTTCATTCTTTCTTATCCTTTTTAAAACATCTTTCTTTCTTTCTTTCTTTCTTTCTTTCTTTCTTTCTTTCTTTCTTTCTTTCTTTATTTATTTATTTATTTATTAGATATAAGTACACTGTAGATGTCTTCAGACACTCCAGAAGATGGTATCAGTTTCTGGAGAATCTAAATCCCTCTTATGGTCTGCATACAATGTACATAAACACAGCCTCACATATACTTCTAAAAATTTAAAGATGGGTGGGGCCACTGAAAGGGCTCAACAATTAACAGCATTGTCTCCTCTTCCAGAGAACCTGGGATCAACTACCAGCAACTATATGGTGGCCCATCTCTAGTTCCAGGGGATCAGACAGACAGACTGACAGACAGAGATAAGGATGGCAGGCCTACCTGGTCTTTCTTTCCTTCTTATCCTTTTAAAAAAATGTTTATTTATTTATTTATGTATGTATTTATTAGATATAAGTACACAGTAGCTGTCTTCAGACACTCCAGAAGAGTGTGTCAGATTACGGAGAATCTAAATCCCTCTTATGGTCTGCATATGATGTATATAAACACAGCCTCACATATACTTCTAAAAATTTAAAGATGGGTGGGGCCACTTAAAGGGCTCAACAAATACCAGCATTGTCTCCTCTTCCAGAGAACCTGGGATCAACTACCAGCAAAAATATGGTGGCCCATCTCCAGTTTCAGGGGATCAGATAGACAGATAGACAAACAGACAAGTAAGGCAAGCCTGCTTGGTTTTTATTTCTTTCTTATCCTTTTTAAAACATGTTTATTTATTTATTTATGTATTTATTAGATATAAGTACACTCTAGCTGTCTTCAGACAATCCAGAAGAGGGTGTCAGATTCTGAAAAATCTAAATCCCTCTTATGGTCTGCATATGATGTACATAAACACAGCCTCACAAATTCTTCTAAAAATTTAAAGATGGGTGGAGCCACTGAAAGGGCTCAAAAATTAACAGCATTGTCTCCTCTTGCAGAGAAACTGGGATCAACTACCAGCAACTATATGGTGGCCCATCTCCAGTTCCAGGGTATCAGACAGACAGACAGATAGACAGAGATAAGGATGGCAGGCCTGTCTGGTCTTTCTTTCTTTCTTTCTTATCCATTTTTAAAAATGTTTATTTATTTATTTATTTATTTAATTATTTATTTATTTATTTATTTATTTATTAGATATAAGTACACTGTAGTTGTCTTCAGTCACTCCAGAAGAGGGTGTCAGATTCTGGAGAATATAAATCCCTCTTATGGTCTGCATATGATGTACATAAACACAGCCTCACATATAGTTCTAAAAATTTAAAGATGGGTGGGGCCCCAGAAAGGGCTCAATAATTAACAGCATTGACTCCTCTTCCAGAGAACCTGGGATCAACAATGAGCAACTATATGGTGGCCCATCTTTCGTTCCAGTGGATCAGACAGACAGACAGACAGACAGAGATAAGGATGGCAGGCCTGCCTGGTCTTTCTTTTTTTCTTATCCTTTTTAAAAAATGTTTATTTATTTATGTATGTATATATTTATTTATTTATTTATGTATTTATTAGATATAAGTACAATGTAGCTGTCTTCAGACACTCCAGAAGAGGGTGTCAGATTCTGGAGAATCTAAATCCCTCGTATGGTCTGCATATGATGTACATAAACACAGCCTCACATATACTTCTAAAAATTTAAAGATGGGTGGGGCTACTGAAAGGGCTCAACAACTAACAGCATTGTCTCCTCTTCCAGAGTACCTGGGATCAACTACCAGCAACTATATGGTGGCCCATCTCCAGTTCCAGGGGATCAGACAGACAGACAGACAGACAGAGATAAGGATGGAAGGCTTGCCTGGACTTTCTTTCTTTATTATCCTTATTTAAAAATATTTATTTGTTTATTTATGTATTCATTAGATATAAGTACACTGTAGCTGTCTTCAGACATTCCAGAAGAGGGTGTCAGATGCTGGAGAATCTAAATCCCTCTTATGGTCTGCATTTGATGTACATAAACATAGCCTCACATATACTTCTAAAAATTTAAAGATGGGTGGGGCCACTGAAAGGGCTCAACAATTAACAGCATTGTCTCCTCTTCCAGAGAACCTGGGATCAACTACCAGCAACTATATGGTGGCCCATCTCCAGTTACAGGGGATCAGACAGACAGACAGACAGACAAAAGTGATAAGGATGGCAGGCCTGCATGGTCTTTCTTTCTTTCTTTTCCGTTTAAAAAAAATGTTTATTTATTTATTTATATTTATTTAATTATTTATTTTTAATGTATTTATTAGATATAAGTACACAATACTTGTCTTCAGACACTCCAGAAGAGGGTGTCAGATTCTGGAGAATCTAAATCCCTCTTATGGTCTGCATATGATGTACATAAACACAGCCTCTCATATACTTCTAAAAATTTAAATATGGGTGGGGCCACTAAAAGGGATCAACAATTAACAGCATTGTCTCCTCTTCCAGAGAACCTGGGATCAACAACCAGCAATTATATGGTGGCCCATTTCCAGTTCCAGGGGATCAGACAGACACACAGACAGACAGACAGAGATAAGGATGGCAGGCCTGCCTGGTCTTTCTTTCTTTCTTATCATTTTAAAAAAGGTTTATTTATTTATTTATTTATTTATTTATTTATGCATTTATTAGATATAAATACACTGTAGCTATCTTCAGACACTCCAGAAGAGGCTGTTTGATTCTGTAGAATGTAAATCCCCCTTATGTTCTGCATATGATGTACATAAACACAGCCTCACATATTCTTCTAAAAATTAAAAGATGGTTGGGGCCACTGAAAAGAACCAACAATTAACAGCATTGTCTCCTCTTCCAGAGAACCTGGGATCAACTACCAGCAACTATATGGTGGCCCATCTCCAGTTTCAGGGGATAAGACAGACAAACAGACAGACAGACAGACAGAGATAAGGATGGCAGGCCTGCCTGGTCTTTCTTTCTTTCTTAATCTTTTAAAAAATGTTTATTTATTTATTTATGTATTTTTTTATATATAAGTACACTGTAGCTGTCTTCGGACACTCCAGAAGAGGGTGTCAGATTCTGAAGAATCTAAATCCCTCTTATGGTCTGCATATGATGTACATAAACACAGTCTCACATATACTTCTAAAAATTTAAAGATGGGTGGGGTCACTGAAAGGGCTCAACAATTAACAGCATTGTCTCCTCTTCCAGAGAACCTGGGATGAACTACCAGCAACTATATGGTGGCCCATCTCCAGTTCCAGGGGATCAGACAGACAGACAGACAGACAGATATAAGGATGGCAGGCCTGCCTGGTCTTTCTTTCTTTATTATACTGTTGAAAAAATGTTTATTTATTTATTTATTTATTTATTTTTTATTTATTTATGTATTTATTAGGTATAAGACCACTGTAGCTGTCTTCAGACACTTCAGAAGATGTTGTCAGATTCTGGAGAATCTAAATCCCTCTCATGGTCTGCATATGATGTACATAAACACAGACTCACATATACTTCTAAAAATTTAAAGATGTGTGGGGCCACTGAAAGGACTCAACAATTAACAGCATTGTCTCCTCTTCCAGAGAAACTCGGATCAACTACCAGCAACTATATGGTCGCCCATTCCAGTTCCAGGGGATCAGACAGACAGACAGACAGACAGACAGAGATAAGGATGGCAGGCCTGCTGGACTTTCTTTTTTTCTTATCCTTTTTAAAAAATGTTTATTTATTTATTTATTTATTTATTTATTTATTTATTTATTTATTTATTAGATATAAGTACACTGTAGCTGTCCTCAGACACTCCAGAAGAGGGTGTCAGTTTCTGGAGAATCTAAATCCCTCTTATGGTCTGCATATTTTGTACATAAACACAGCCTCTCATATACTTCTAAAAATTTAAATATGGGTGGGGCCACTAAAAGGGATCAACAATTAACAGCATTGTCTCCTCTTCCAGAGAACCTGGGATCAACTACCAGCAACTATATGGTGGCCCATCTGCAGTTCCAGGGGATCAGACAGACAGACAGACAGACAGAGATAAGGATGGCAGGCCTGCCTGGTCTTTCTTTCTTTCTTATCCTTTAAAAAATGTTTATTTATTTATGTATTTATTATATATAAGTACACTGTAGCTGTCTACAGACACTCCAGAAGAGTGTGTTAGATTCTAGAGAATCTAAATCCCTCTTATGGTCTGTGTATGATGTACATAAACACAGCCTCACATATACTGAGCTGAGGTGTCACAGGCCAACTGCTGGAATTTCTGAGTACCACCTAGAGAGAGAAAACCTATGCTGTGGTTGTTTAATTTATGTATTTTATTATTTCTATTTGTTGTTTTGTTTTGTTTTATTTGTTTTTAGAGAAGGCCTCAGTCTGTAGCTCTGGCTGACCCAGGACTGCCTACCTCTGTTAATTAGGGTTTCACAGCTGAGAACAGACACCAAGAGCAAGGTAAGGTTTAGAAAACCCGACCTTCAGTGGTGGCTCAAGCTCTTAATGAGAGCACTCTGTAGGCAGAGGCAGTAAGTTTCTGAGTTCGAGGCCACCCTGGTGAAAGACAGGGTTAGGCAGGGCTAGGGTAGGCTAGGGTAGGCTAGGGTAGGCTAGGGTAGGCTAGGGTAGGCTAGGGTAGGCTAGGGTAGGCTAGGGTAGGCTAGGGTAGGCTAGGGTAGGCTAGGGTAGGCTAGGGTAGGCTAGGGTAGGCTAGGGTAGGCTAGGGTAGGCTAGGGTAGGCTAGGGTAGGCTAGGGTAGGCTAGGGTAGGCTAGGGTAGGCTAGGGTAGGCTAGGGTAGGCTAGGGTAGGCTAGGCCAGGGTGAGAAGAAATAAAGAAAAAGAAAGAAAGAAAGGAAGAAAGGAAGGAAGAAAGGAAGGAAGAAAGGAAGGAAGAAAGGAAGGAAGAAAGGAAGGAGGAAAGAAAGAAAGGAAGGAAGAAAGGAGGAAAGAAAGAAAGGAAGGAAGAAAGGAAGGAAGGAAGAAAGGAAGGAAGGAAGAAAGGAAGGAAGAAAGGAAGGAAGGAAGAAAGGAAGGAAGAAAGGAAGGAAGGAAGGAAGAAAGGAAGGAAGAAAGGAAGGAAGAAAGGAAGGAAGAAAGGAAGGAAGAAAGGAAGGAAGAAAGAAAGGAAGGAAGAAAGGAAGAAAGAAAAAAAGAAAGAAAAAGGTTTTATAAAAAGTGTTAAAGTTTTTAAAAATTTAAAAAAAAAATACCAGATCACCATCACACAGCATTGGCTGTCTTCAGGTGTATCCTTTCAGCCTCCAAAACAAAAAGCAATGGCTGGCTGTCTTCAGGTGTATCCTATTCTCCAGTCTTATTTCCAACCTAAGAGCTGGGCTGAGCTGCCTCATTATGTAATTGCAAACCTTCCTTGGTTTGTCTTTTCCATTTCTAAGACTAACAGGCCTTTTTCTATTTAGAGAATATGCTCATGACTGTACTTTAGATATAGTAAATATAACTGTTGCTTATAAAACTTGTTTTCTAGGAATTTTTAAAGGGCAATGGCAGAGTTTATTTTTTAAAAATATTTTGCATTTATTTATTTGTGTGAGTGATGAAGCTCAGGTCTTCAAACTCGTCAGGAGGTATGATTACCTCCCCTCTCTCTCAACCCCTCTCTCTCCTCTCTCAATGATTGTGTAAGAATGTTTTGCATGTGTATGCTGTGCCCACAGACTCCAGAACAGAGTATTAGATCCCCTGGAACTGGAGATGGGCCACCATATATAATACTGGTAATTGAGCCCAGGTTCTCTGGAAGAGGAGACAATGCTCTTAATTGTTGAGCCCTCTCTGTAGCCACATCTTTCTTTCTTTTTTTTTTTTTTTGAGTATATGTGAGGCTGTGTTTATATACATCATATGCAGACAATAAGAATGATTTAGATTCTTCAGAATCTGACACCCTCTTCTGGACTGTCTGAAGATAGCTACAGCATACTTAAATATAATAAATAAATAAATCTTTAAAAAGAAAAGGAAAAGTAAAAAAGAAAGAACAGGCCTGCCATATGCATGTTCATAGAGGAAAATGGAAGAGACCCCAATCTAACCTCAGCAGGGTGCTTCCTTCTGGATGGTAGCTCACAGTTTCATCCCAGCAAGACAGGCAAATCACTGAGTTCAAGGACAGTAAGGTTCAGGACAGCCAAGGTTAGGAAGGAAAAGGGTCTATGTTGAGAATACAAACCTACAAAACAACAACTAGGAAAAAGAAGTGACAGTGTAACTTGGGGTAGGGTACCAACAAGAGAAAGCTTTCTGTTACCACTTACAAACACCAGTAGCCTTGCACCCTTCTGCCCAGGTCCCTGCCTTCCTTTCTAGGAATTCTAAGGATGCCAGGGTGTGGGGGAATCCAGATTAACTTTTTAATAACAAAGACTTGGTCTTTGATGTCTATAGGAAGCCCTTCTCAGTGCCTTTAACTACCACTGAACTTTCAGGGCTGTGACTCAACTGTAACAAGGAACAGAGCTAAGAACCTGCAGCCTTTGAAAACAACTATTTTTTTAAAGTGGGGGACACAAATCAGCAGTAGAACCCCTCAGGTTCAGCCATAATACTTGTTAGGGAAACAGCCTCAATGTCCGGAGCTGAGGTCTCATGGGTGAACTGCTTCAAACTCTGAGTATCATTGAAAGAAAGAAAAGATATCATGTGGCTTCTTAATTTATTTATTTTATTATTTCTATTTTTTTTGTTTTCTTTTGTTTTGTTTTAGAAAAGGCCTCAGTCTGTAGCTATGGCTGACCTAGGACAGACTACATGTGTTAATTAGGGTTTCACAGCTGAGAAACAGACCATACCTATGTAAGACTTAGAAAACCCAACAGTCAGTGGTGGCTTGAGCTCTTAATGAGAGCACTCTGGAGGCAGAAGCAGTCAGTTTCTGAGTTCGAGGCCAACCTGGTTAAAGACAGGGATAGGCAGGGCTAGGCAAGGCAGGGCTGGGCTAGGCTAGGCAAGGCAAGGGGCTAGGCTAGGCTACGCAAGGGGCTAGGCAAGACAGACAGACAGAGAGAAAGACAGACAAGGATGGAGGCCTGCCTGGTTTTTCTTTCTTTCTTATCCCTTTTAAAAAATGTTTATTTATTTATTTATTTATTTATTTATTTATTTATTTATGTATTTATTAGATATAAGTACACTGTAGCGGTCTTCAGACACTCCAGGAGAGGGTGTCAGATTCTGGAGAATCTAAATCCCTCTTACCATCTGCATATGATGTATATAAACACAGCCTCACATTTTCTTCTAAAAATTTAAAGGTGGGTGTGGCTTGGAATAAGATGAGTAACCCTGAAAAAGTCAAAAAATGAAAAATCACACTGTAGGACTTGGAATATGGTGAGAAACCCTGAAAAAGTCGAAAAATGAGAAAATCATGCAGGAGTACCTGCAATATGGTGAGAAACACTGAAAAAGTCTTAAAATGAGAATATCACACTCTAGGATTTGGAATATGGTGAGAAACTCTGAAAATATCAAAAAATGAGAAAATCATGCAGTAGGACCCAGAATATGGTGAGAAACCCTGAAAAAAAGTCAAAAAAATAAGAAAATCACGCAGTAGGACCTGGAAGCTGGTGAGAAACCCTGAAAAAGTCGAAAAATGAGAAAATCATGCAGTAGTACCTGCAATATGGTGAGAAACACTGAAAAAGTCTTAAAATGAGAATATCACACTCTAGGATTTGGAATATGGTGAGAAACTCTGAAAATGTCGAAAAATGAGAAAATCATGCAGTAGGACACAGAATATGGTGAGAAACCCTGAAAAAAAGTCAAAAAATAAGAAAATCACGCAGTAGGACCTGGAAGCTGGTGAGAAATCCTGAAAAAGTCGAAAAATGAGAAAATCAATCTGTAGGATCTGGAATATGTTGAGAAACCCTGAAAAATTCGAAAAATGAGAAAATCACACTGTACGACTTGGAATATGGTGAGAAACCCTGAAAAAGTCAAAAAATGAGAAAATAACACTGTAGTACCTTGAATATGGTTAGAAAACACTGAAAAAGTCGAAAAATGAGAAAATCACGCAGTGGGACCTGGGATTTGGTGAGAAACACTGAAAAAGTCTTAAAATAGAAAATCACACTGTAGTACTTGGAATATTGTGAAAAATACTGAAAAAGTCTTAAAATGAGAAAATCACACCGTAGGACCTGGAATATGGTGAGAAACCCTGAAAAAGTCAAAAAATGAGAAAAATCACACTGTAGTACATGGAATATGGTGAGAAACTCTGAAAAAGTCGCAAATTATAAAATGACAGTGTAGGACCTGGAATATGTTGAGAAAACCTGAAATATTCGAAAAATGAGAAAATGACAATGTAGAACCTGGAATACCTTAAGAAACCCTGAAAAAGTTAAAAAATGAGAAAAGGACACTCTAGGACTGGAATATGGTGAGAAACCCTGAAACATCGAAAAATGAGAAAATCATGTAGTAGGACCCAGAATATGGTGAGAAATCCTGAAAAAAGTCGAAAAATGAGAAAATCACGCAGTAGGACCTGGAAGCTGGTGAGAAACCCTGAAAAAGTCGAAAAATGAGAAAATCAAACTGTAGGACCTGGAATATGTTGAGAAACCCTGAAAAATACGAAAAAGGCAAAAATCACACTCTAGGACTTGGAATATGATGAGAAACCGTGAAAAAGTCAAAAAATGAAAAAATCACACTTTAGTACCTGGAATATGGTGAGAAACACTAAAAAAGTATTAAAATGAGAAAATCACCCAGTAGGACCTCGAATGTGGTGAGAAACCCTGAAACAGTCGAAAAATAAGAAAATCAAACTTGTAGTACATGCAATATGGTGACAAACCCTGAAAAAGTCGAAAAATGAGAATATCACACTCTAGGACTTGGAATATGATGAGAAACCCTGAAAAAGTCAAAAAATGAGAAAATTACACTGTAGGACTTGGAATATGGTGAGAAACCCTGAAAAATTCGAAAAATGAGAAAATCATGCACTAGGACCCAGAATATGATGAGAAAAACAGAAAAAGTCTTAAAATGAGAAAATCACACTGTAGGACCTGGAATATGGTAAGAAACCCTGAAAATGTCGAAAAATGAGAAAATGACACTGTAGGAGCTGGAATATGGTGAGAAGTCATGAAAAAGTCAAAAAAAAAAAAAAAGAAATACACACTTGTAGGACTTGCAATATGGTGAGAGACCCTGAAAAAGTCAAAAAATGAGAAAATCACACTGTACGACTTGGGATATGGTGAGAAACCCTGAAAAAGTCGAAAAATGAGATAATCATGCACTAGGACCCAGAATATGATGAGAAAAACAGAAAAAGTCTTAAAATGAGAAAATCACACTGTAGGACCTGGAATATGGTAAGAAACCCTGAAAATGTCGAAAAATGAGAAAATGACACTGTAGGAGCTGGAATATGGTGAGAAGTCATGAAAAAGTCAAAAAAAAAAAAAAGAAATACACACTTGTAGGACTTGCAATATGGTGAGAGACCCTGAAAAAGTCTTAAAATGAGAAAATCACACTGTAGGACTTGGGATATGGTGAGAAACCCTGAAAAAGTCGAAAAATGAGAAAATCACACTGAAGGAACTGGAATATGCTGAGAATCCCTGAAAAATTCGAAAAATGTGAAAATCACACTCTAGGACTTGGAATATGATGAGAAAACCAGAAAAAGTCAAAAAATGAGAAAATCACACTGTAGGACTTGGAATATGGTGAGAAACCCTGAAAAAGTCGAAAAATGAGAAAATCACACTGTAGTACCTGGAATATGGTGAGAAACACTGAAAAAGTCTAAAAATAAGATAAAACATGTAGTACCTGAAATATGATGAGAAACCCTGTAAATGTCAAAAAATTAGAAAATCAAATTGTAGGAACTGGAATATGCTGAGAATCCCTGAAAAATTTGAAAAATGCGAAAATCACACTCTAGGACTTGGAATACGATGAGAAACCCTGAAAAAGTCAAAAAATGAGAAAATCACACTGTAGTACCTGGAATATGGTGAGAAACACTGAAAAAGTCTAAAAATAAGATAAAACTGTAGTACCTGAAATATGGTGAGAAACCCTGAAAAAGTCGAAAAATGAGAAAATCACACTGTAGGACTTCGAATATGATGAGAAACCGTGAAAAAGTAAAAAAATGAGAAAAATACACTGTAGGAGCTGGAATATGGAGAGAAACCCTGAAAAGGTTAAAAAATTAGAAAATCACAATTGTAGGACCTCCAATATGGTGAGAAACCCTGAAAAAGTCGAAAAATGAGAAAAACACACTGTAGGACCTGGAATATGGTGAGAAACACTGAAAAATTCAAAAAATGAGAAAATCACACAGTAGGACCTGAAATATGGTGAGAAACCGTGAAACAGTCGAAATATAAGAAAATCAAACTTGAAGTACCTGCAATATGGTGAGAAACCCTGAAAAAGTCGAAAAATGAAAAAATCACACTGTAGGATTTGGAATATGATGAGAAACCATGAAAAAGTCAAAAATGAGAAAAATATACTGTAGGAGTTGGAATGTGGTGAGAAAAACTGAAAAAGTCGAAGAATAAGAAAATCACACAAGTAGGACCTCCAATATGGTGAGAAACCCTGAAAAAGTCGAAAAATGAGAAAATTACAGAGTAGGACATGGAATATGGTAAGAAACCCTTTAAAAGTCGGAAAAAGAGAAAATCACACTGTAGGATTTGGAATATGATGAGAAAACCTGAAAAAGTCAAAAAATGAGAAAATCACACTGTAGTACCTGGAATATTGTGAGAAAACACTGAAAAAGTCTAAAAATGAGAAAATCACACAGTAGGACTTGGAATATGGTGAGAAACCCTGAAACAGTCGAAAAATAAGAAAATCAAACTTGTAGTACCTGCAATATGGTGAGAAAACCTGAAAAAGTCGACAAAGGAGAAAATCATACTGTAGGACCTGCAATAGGGTGAGAAATTCTGAAAAAGTCAAAAAATGAGAAAATCACACTGTAGGACTTGGAATATGATGAGAAAACCTGAAAAAATCTAAAAATGAGAAAATCACACTGTAGGAGCTGGAATATGGTGAGAAACCCTGAAAAGTAAAAAAAAGAGAAAAATCACACTGTAGGACCTGGAATATGGTGAGAAAACATGAAAAATTCAAAAAGGAGAAAATCACACTGTAGGACCTGGAATATTGTGAGAAAACACTGAAAAAGTCTAAAAATGAGATAATCACACAGTAGGACTTGGAATATGGTGAGAAACCCTGAAACAGTCGAAAAATAAGAAAATCAAACTTTGTAGTACCTGCAATATGGTGAGAAAACCTGAAAAAGTCGAAAAATGAGAAAATCATACTGTAGCACCTGCAATAGGGTGAGAAATTCTGAAAAAGTCAAAAAATGAGAAAATCACACTGTAGGACCTGGAATATGGTAAGAAACCCTGAAAATGTCGAAAAATGAGAAAATTTCACTGTAGGACTTGGAATAAGATGAGAAACCCTGAAAAAGTTGAAAAATGAGAAAATCAGAATGTAGAAGATGGAATATGGTGAGCAATCCTGAAAAAGTCAAAAAATGAGAAAATCACACTGTGGAACATGGAATATGGTGAGAAACTCTCAAAAAGGCGAAAAATTGGAAAAATCACACTCTAGGACTTGGAATATGATGAGAAACCCTGAAAAAGTCAAAAATGAGAAAATCAGACTGTAGTAGCTGGAATATGGTGAGAAACATGGAAAAAGTCTCAAAATGAGAAAATCACACAGTTGGACCTGCAATATGGTGAGAAACACTCAAACAGTCGAAAAATAAGAAAATCAAACTTGTAGTACCTGCAATATGGTGAGAAACCCTGAAAAATTCCAAAAATGAGAAAATCACACTGTAGGATTTAGAATATGATGAGAAACCGTGAAAAAGTCAAAAAATGAGAAAAATACACTGTAGAAGCTGGAATATGGTGAGTAAACCCTGAAAAAGTCGAAAAATAAGAAAATCACACTTGTAGAACCTCCAATATGGTGAGAAACCCTGAAAAAGTCAAAAAATGAGAAAATCACACTGTAGGACCTGGAATATGTTGAGAAACCCTGAAAAAGTCTTAAAATGAGAAAATCACACTGTAGGACTTGGAATAAGATGAGAAACCCTAAAAAAGTCGAAAAATGAGAAAAATACACTGAAGGAGTTGGAATATGTTGAGAAACCCTGAAAAAGTCTTAAAATGAGAAAATCACACTATAGGACCTGGAATATGGTGAGAAACTCTGAAAAAGTCAAAAAAAGAGAAAATCACACTCTAGGACTTGGAATATGATGAGAAACCCTGAAAAAGTCAAAAAATGAGAAATACACTGTAGTACCTGGAATATGTTGAGAAACCCTGAAAAAGTCTAAAAATGAGAAAATCAAACAGTAGGACCTGGAATATGGTGAGAAACCCTGAAAGATCAAAAAATAAGAAAATCAAACTTGTAGTACCTGCAATATGGTGAGAAACCCTGAAAAAGTCAAAAAATGAGAAAATCACAATATAGGACTTGGAATAAGATGAGAAACCGTGAAAAAGACAAAAAATGACAAAAACACACTGTAGGAGCTGGAATATGGTGAGAAACCCTGAAAAAGTCCAAAAATAAGAAATTCACACTTGTAGGACCTGCAATATGGTGAGAAACCCTGAAAAAGTCGAAAAATGAGAAAATCACACTGTAGGACTTGGAATAAGATGAGACACCCTGAAAAAGTCAAAAAATGAGAAAATTTCACTGTAGGACTTGACATAAGATGAGAAACCCTGAAAAAGTTGAAAAATGAGAAAATCACAATGTAGAACATGGAATATGGTGAGCAATCCTAAAAAAGGATTGGAGCTGTCTTCAGACACTCCAGAAGAGGGTGTCAGATTCTGGAGTATCTTAATCCCTCTTATGGTAAGCATATGATGTACATAAACACAGTCTCACATATACTTCTAAAAATTTAAAGATGGGCGGGGCCACTGAGAGGGCTCAACAATTAACAGCATTGTCTCTTCTTCCAGAGAATCTGGGATCAACTACCAGCAACTATATGGTGACCCATCTCCAGTTCCAGGGGATAAGATAGACAGACAGACAGACACACAGACAGACAGAGATAAGGATGGCAGGCCTGCCTGGTCTCTCTTTCTTTATTATAATTTTTTAAAAATGTTTATTTGTTTATTTATGAATTTATTAGATATAAGTACACTGTAGCTGTCTTCAGACACTCCAGAAGAGGGTGTCAGATTCTGGAGAATCTAAATCCCTCTTATGGTCTGCATATTCGGTACATAAACACAGCCTCACATATACTTCTAAAAATTTAAAGATGGGTGGGGCCACTGAAAGGGCTCAACAATTAACAGCATTGTCTCCTCTTCCAGAGAACCTGGGATCAACTACCAGCAAATATATGGTGGCCCATCTCCAGATCCAGGGGATCAGAGAGACAGACAGACAGACCGACAAGGATGGCAGGCCTGCCTGGTTTTTCTTTCTTTCTTATCCTTTTTTAAAACATGTTTATTTATTTATTTATGTATTTATTAGATATAAGTACACTGTAGCTGTCTTCAGACACTCAGGAAGAGGGTGTCAGATTCTGGAGAATCTAAATATCTCTTATGATCTGCATATGATGTACATAAACACAGCCTCACATATACTTCTAAAAATTTAAAGATGGGTGGGGCCACTAAAAGGGATCAACAATTAACAGCATTGTCTCCTCTTCCAGAGAACCTGGGATAAACAACCAGCAATTATATGGTGGCCCATCTCCAGTTCCAGGGGATCAGACAGACAGACAGACAGACAGAGATAAGGATGGAAGGCCTGCCTGGACTTTCTTTCTTTATTATCCTTATTTAAAAATATTTATTTGTTTATTTATGTATTTATTAGATATAAGTACACTGTAGCTGTCTTCAGACATTCCAGAAGAGGGTGTCAGATGCTGGAGAATCTAAATCCCTCTTATGGTCTGCATTTGATGTACATAAACATAGCCTCACATATACTTCTAAAAATTTAAAGATGGGTGGGGCCACTGAAAGGGCTCAACAATTAACAGCATTGTCTCCTCTTCCAGAGAACCTGGGATCAACTACCAGCAACTATATGGTGTCCCATCTCCAGTTACAGGGGATCAGACAGACAGACAGACAGACAAAAGTGATAAGGATGGCAGGCCTGCATGGTCTTTCTTTCTTTCTTCTCTGTTTAAAAAAATGTTTATTTATTTATTTATATTTATTTAATTATTTATTTTTAATGTATTTATTAGATATAAGTACACAATACTTGTCTTCAGACACTCCAGAAGAGGGTGTCAGATTCTGGAGAATCTAAATCCCTCTTATGGTCTGCATATGATGTACATAAACACAGCCTATCATATACTTCTAAAAATTTAAATATGGGTGGGGCCACTAAAAGGGATCAACAATTAACAGCATTGTCTCCTCTTCCAGAGAACCTGGGATCAACAACCAGCAATTATATGGTGGCCCATTTCCAGTTCCAGGGGATCAGACAGACACACAGACAGACAGACAGAGATAAGGATGGCAGGCCTGCCTGGTCTTTCTTTCTTTCTTATCATTTTAAAAAAGGTTTATTTATTTATTTATTTATTTATTTATTTATTTATTTATTTATGTATTTATTAGATATAAGTACACTGTAGCTATCTTCAGACACTCCAGAAGAGGCTGTTTGATTCTGTAGAATGTAAATCCCCCTTATGTTCTGCATATGATGTACATAAACACAGCCTCACATATTCTTCTAAAAATTAAAAGATGGTTGGGGCCACTGAAAAGAACCAACAATTAACAGCATTGTCTCCTCTTCCAGAGAACCTGGGATCAACTACCAGCAACTATATGGTGGCCCATCTCCAGTTTCAGGGGATCAGACAGACAAACAGACAGACAGACAGACAGACAGAGATAAGGATGGCAGGCCTGCCTGGTCTTTCTTTCTTTCTTATCCTTTTAAAAAATGTTTATTTATTTATTTATTTATGTATTTTTTATATATAAGTACACTGTAGCTGTCTTCAGACACTCCAGAAGAGGGTGTCAGATTCTGAAGAATCTAAATCCCTCTTATGGTCTGCATATGATGTACATAAACACAGTCTCACATATACTTCTAAAAATTTAAAGATGGGTGGGGTCACTGAAAGGGCTCAACAATTAACAGCATTGTCTCCTCTTCCAGAGAACCTGGGATGAACTACCAGCAACTATATGGTGGCCCATCTCCAGTTCCAGGGGATCAGACAGACAGACAGACAGACAGATATAAGGATGGCAGGCCTGCCTGGTCTTTCTTTCTTTATTATACTGTTGAAAAAATGTTTATTTATTTATTTATTTATTTATTTATTTATTTATTATTTATTTATTTATGTATTTATTAGATATAAGACCACTGTAGCTGTTTTCAGACACTTCAGAAGATGTTGTCAGATTCTGGAGAATCTAAATCCCTCTCATGGTCTGCATATGATGTACATAAACACAGACTCACATATACTTCTAAAAATTTAAAGATGTGTGGGGCCACTGAAAGGACTCAACAATTAACAGCATTGTCTCCTCTTCCAGAGAAACTCGGATCAACTACCAGCAACTATATGGTGGCCCATTCCAGTTCCAGGGGATCAGACAGACAGACAGACAGACAGACAGAGATAAGGATGGCAGGCCTGCTGGACTTTCTTTTTTTCTTATCCTTTTTAAAAAATGTTTATTTATTTATTTATTTATTTATTTATTTATTTATTTATTTATTAGATATAAGTACACTGTAGCTGTCCTCAGACACTCCAGAAGAGGGTGTCAGTTTCTGGAGAATCTAAATCCCTCTTATGGTCTGCATATGATGTACATAAACACAGCCTCTCATATACTTCTAAAAATTTAAATATGGGTGGGGCCACAAAAAGGGATCAACAATTAACAGCATTGTCTCCTCTTCCAGAGAACCTGGGATCAACTACCAGCAACTATATGGTGGCCCATCTGCAGTTCCAGGGGATCAGACAGACAGACAGACAGACAGACAGACAGAGATAAGGATGGCAGGCCTGCCTGGTCTTTCTTTCTTTCTTATCCTTTAAAAAATGTTTATTTATTTATGTATTTATTATATATAAGTACACTGTAGCTGTCTACAGACACTCCAGATGAGTGTGTTAGATTCTAGAGAATCTAAATCCCTCTTATGGTCTGTGTATGATGTACATAAACACAGCCTCACATATACTGAGCTGAGGTTTCACAGGCCAACTGCTGGAATTTCTGAGTACCACCTAGAGAGAGAAAACCTATGCTGTGGTTGTTTAATTTATGTATTTTATTATTTCTATGTTGTTTTGTTTTGTTTTATTTGTTTTTAGAGAAGGCCTCAGTCTGTAGCTCTGGCTGACCCAGGACTGCCTACCTGTGTTAATTAGGGTTTCACAGCTGAGAACAGACACCAAGAGCAAGGTAAGGTTTAGAAAACCCGACCTTCAGTGGTGGCTCAAGCTCTTAATGAGAGCACTCTGTAGGCAGAGGCAGTAAGTTTCTGAGTTCGAGGCCACCCTGGTGAAAGACATGGTTAGGCAGGGCTAGGGTAGGCTAGGGTAGGCTAGGGTAGGCTAGGGTAGGCTAGGGTAGGCTAGGGTAGGCTAGGGTAGGCTAGGGTAGGCTAGGGTAGGCTAGGGTAGGCTAGGGTAGGCTAGGGTAGGCTAGGGTAGGCTAGGGTAGGCTAGGGTAGGCTAGGGTAGGCTAGGGTAGGCTAGGCCAGGGTGAGAAGAAAGAAAGAAAGAAAGAGAGAAAGAGAGAAAGAGAGAGAGAGAGAGAGAGAGAGAGAGAGAGAGAGAGAGAGAGAGAAAGAAAGAAAGAAAGAAAGAGGTTTTATAAAAAGTGTTAAAGTTTTTAAAAATTAAAAAAAAAATACCAGATCACCATCACACAGCATTGTCTGTCTTCAGGTGTATCCTTTCAGCCTCCAAAACAAAAAGCAATGGCTGGCTGTCTTCAGGTGTATCCTATTCTCCAGTCTTATTTCCAACCTAAGAGCTGGGCTGAGCTGCCTCATTATGTAATTGCAAACCTTCCTTGGTTTGTCTTTTCCATTTCTAAGACTAACAGGCCTTTTTCTATTTAGAGAATATGCTCATGACTGTACTTTAGATATAGTAAATATAACTGTTGCTTATAAAACTTGTTTTCTAGGAATTTTTAAAGGGCAATGGCAGAGTTTATTTTTTAAAAATATTTTGCATTTATTTATTTGTGTGAGTGATGAAGCTCAGGTCTTCAAACTCGTCAGGAGGTATGATTACCTCCCCTCTCTCTCAACCCCTCTCTCTCCTCTCTCAATGATTGTGTAAGAATGTTTTGCATGTGTATGCTGTGCCCACAGACTCCAGAACAGAGTATTAGATCCCCTGGAACTGGAGATGGGCCACCATATATAATACTGGTAATTGAGCCCAGGTTCTCTGGAAGAGGAGACAATGCTCTTAATTGTTGAGCCCTCTCTGTAGCCACATCTTTCTTTCTTTCTTTTTTTTTTTGAGTATATGTGAGGCTGTGTTTATATACATCATATGCAGACAATAAGAATGATTTAGATTCTTCAGAATCTGACACCCTCTTCTGGACTGTCTGAAGATAGCTACAGCATACTTAAATATAATAAATAAATAAATCTTTAAAAAGAAAAGGAAAAGTAAAAAAGAAAGAACAGGCCTGCCATATGCATGTTCATAGAGGAAAATGGAAGAGACCCCAATCTAACCTCAGCAGGGTGCTTCCTTCTGGATGGTAGCTCACAGTTTCATCCCAGCAAGACAGGCAAATCACTGAGTTCAAGGACAGTAAGGTTCAGGACAGCCAAGGTTAGGAAGGAAAAGGGTCTATGTTGAGTATACAAACCTACAAAACAACAACTAGGAAAAAGAAGTGACAGTGTAACTTGGGGTAGGGTACCAACAAGAGAAAGCTTTCTGTTACCACTTACAAACACCAGTAGCCTTGCACCCTTCTGCCCAGGTCCCTGCCTTCCTTTCTAGGAATTCTAAGGATGCCAGGGTGTGGGGGAATCCAGATTAACTTTTTAATAACAAAGACTTGGTCTTTGATGTCTATAGGAAGCCCTTCTCAGTGCCTTTAACTACCACTGAACTTTCAGGGCTGTGACTCAACTGTAACAAGGAACAGAGCTAAGAACCTGCAGCCTTTGAAAACAACTATTTTTTTAAAGTGGGGGACACAAATCAGCAGTAGAACCCCTCAGGTTCAGCCATAATACTTGTTAGGGAAACAGCCTCAATGTCCGGAGCTGAGGTCTCATGGGTGAACTGCTTCAAACTCTGAGTATCATTGAAAGAAAGAAAAGATATCATGTGGTTTCTTAATTTATTTATTTTATTATTTCTATTTTTTTTGTTTTCTTTTGTTTTGTTTTAGAAAAGGCCTCAGTCTGTAGCTATGGCTGACCTAGGACAGACTACATGTGTTAATTAGGGCTTCACAGTTGAGAAACAGACCATACCTATGTAAGACTTAGAAAACCCAACAGTCAGTGGTGGCTTGAGCTCTTAATGAGAGCACTCTGGAGGCAGAAGCAGTCAGTTTCTGAGTTCGAGGCCAGCCTGGTTAAAGACAGGGATAGGCAGGGCTAGGCAAGGCAGGGCTGGGCTAGGCTAGGCAAGGCAAGGGGCTAGGCTAGGCTACGCAAGGGGCTAGGCAAGACAGACAGACAGAGAGAAAGACAGACAAGGATGGAGGCCTGCCTGGTTTTTCTTTCTTTCTTATCCCTTTTAAAAAATGTTTATTTATTTATTTATTTATTTATTTATTTATTTATTTATGTATTTATTAGATATAAGTACACTGTAGCGGTCTTCAGACACTCCAGGAGAGTGTGTCAGATTCTGGAGAATCTAAATCCCTCTTACCATCTGCATATGATGTATATAAACACAGCCTCACATTTTCTTCTAAAAATTTAAAGATGGGTGTGGCTTGGAATAAGATGAGTAACCCTGAAAAAGTCAAAAAATGAAAAATCACACTGTAGGACTTGGAATATGGTGAGAAACCCTGAAAAAGTCGAAAAATTAGAAAATCATGCAGGAGTACCTGCAATATGGTGAGAAACACTGAAAAAGTCTTAAAATGAGAATATCACACTCTAGGATTTGGAATATGGTGAGAAACTCTGAAAATATCAAAAAATGAGAAAATCATGCAGTAGGACCCAGAATATGGTGAGAAAACCTGAAAAAAAGTCAAAAAAATAAGAAAATCACGCAGTAGGAACTGGAAGCTGGTGAGAAACCCTGAAAAAGTCGAAAAATGAGAAAATCATGCAGTAGTACCTGCAATATGGTGAGAAACACTGAAAAAGTCTTAAAATGAGAATATCACACTCTAGGATTTGGAATATGGTGAGAAACTCTGAAAATGTCGAAAAATGAGAAAATCATGCAGTAGGACACAGAATATGGTGAGAAACCCTGAAAAAAGTCAAAAAATAAGAAAATCACGCAGTAGGACCTGGAAGCTGGTGAGAAATCCTGAAAAAGTCGAAAAATGAGAAAATCAATCTGTAGGATCTGGAATATGTTGAGAAACCCTGAAAAATTCGAAAAATGAGAAAATCACACTGTAGGACTTGGAATATGGTGAGAAACCCTGAAAAAGTCAAAAAATGAGAAAATAACACTGTAGTACCTTGAATATGGTTAGAAAACACTGAAAAAGTCGAAAAATGAGAAAATCACGCAGTGGGACCTGGGATTTGGTGAGAAACACTGAAAAAGTCTTAAAATAGAAAATCACACTGTAGTACTTGGAATATTGTGAAAAATACTGAAAAACTCTTAAAATGAGAAAATCACACCGTAGGACCTGGAATATGGTGAGAAACCCTGAAAAAGTCAAAAAATGAGAAAAATCACACTGTAGTACATGGAATATGGTGAGAAACTCTGAAAAAGTCGCAAATTATAAAATGACAGTGTAGGACCTGGAATATGTTGAGAAAACCTGAAATATTCGAAAAATGAGAAAATGACAATGTAGAACCTGGAATAACTTAAGAAACCCTGAAAAAGTTAAAAAATGAGAAAAGGACACTCTAGGACTGGAATATGGTGAGAAACCCTGAAACATCGAAAAATGAGAAAATCATGTAGTAGGACCCAGAATATGGTGAGAAATCCTGAAAAAAGTCGAAAAATGAGAAAATCACGCAGTAGGACCTGGAAGCTGGTGAGAAACCCTGAAAAAGTCGAAAAATGAGAAAATCAAACTGTAGGACCTGGAATATGTTGAGAAACCCTGAAAAATACGAAAAAGGCAAAAATCACACTCTAGGACTTGGAATATGATGAGAAACCGTGAAAAAGTCAAAAAATGAAAAAATCACACTTTAGTACCTGGAATATGGTGAGAAACACTAAAAAAGTATTAAAATGAGAAAATCACCCAGTAGGACCTCGAATGTGGTGAGAAACCCTGAAACAGTCGAAAAATAAGAAAATCAAACTTGTAGTACATGCAATATGGTGACAAACCCTGAAAAAGTCGAAAAATGAGAATATCACACTCTAGGACTTGGAATATGATGAGAAACCCTGAAAAAGTCAAAAAATGAGAAAATTACACTGTAGGACTTGGAATATGGTGAGAAACCCTGAAAAATTCGAAAAATGAGAAAATCATGCACTAGGACCCAGAATATGATGAGAAAAACAGAAAAAGTCTTAAAATGAGAAAATCACACTGTAGGACCTGGAATATGGTAAGAAACCCTGAAAATGTCGAAAAATGAGAAAATGACACTGTAGGAGCTGGAATATGGTGAGAAGTCATGAAAAAGTCAAAAAAAAAAAAAAAGAAATACACACTTGTAGGACTTGCAATATGGTGAGAGACCCTGAAAAAGTCTTAAAATGAGAAAATCACACTGTAGGACTTGGGATATGGTGAGAAACCCTGAAAAAGTCGAAAAATGAGAAAATCACACTGAAGGAACTGGAATATGCTGAGAATCCCTGAAAAATTCGAAAAATGCGAAAATCACACTCTAGGACTTGGAATATGATGAGAAAACCAGAAAAAGTCAAAAAATGAGAAAATCACACTGTAGGACTTGGAATATGGTGAGAAACCCTGAAAAAGTCGAAAAATGAGAAAATCACACTGTAGTACCTGGAATATGGTGAGAAACACTGAAAAAGTCTAAAAATAAGATAAAACATGTAGTACCTGAAATATGATGAGAAACCCTGTAAAAGTCAAAAAATTAGAAAATCAAATTGTAGGAACTGGAATATGCTGAGAATCCCTGAAAAATTTGAAAAATGCGAAAATCACACTCTAGGACTTGGAATACGATGAGAAACCCTGAAAAAGTCAAAAAATGAGAAAATCACACTGTAGTACCTGGAATATGGTGAGAAACACTGAAAAAGTCTAAAAATAAGATAAAACTGTAGTACCTGAAATATGGTGAGAAACCCTGAAAAAGTCGAAAAATGAGAAAATCACACTGTAGGACTTCGAATATGATGAGAAACCGTGAAAAAGTAAAAAAATGAGAAAAATACACTGTAGGAGCTGGAATATGGAGAGAAACCCTGAAAAGGTTAAAAAATTAGAAAATCACAATTGTAGGACCTCCAATATGGTGAGAAACCCTGAAAAAGTCGAAAAATGAGAAAAACACACTGTAGGACCTGGAATATGGTGAGAAACACTGAAAAATTCAAAAAATGAGAAAATCACACAGTAGGACCTGAAATATGGTGAGAAACCGTGAAACAGTCGAAATATAAGAAAATCAAACTTGAAGTACCTGCAATATGGTGAGAAACCCTGAAAAAGTCGAAAAATGAAAAAATCACACTGTAGGATTTGGAATATGATGAGAAACCATGAAAAAGTCAAAAATGAGAAAAATATACTGTAGGAGTTGGAATGTGGTGAGAAAACCTGAAAAAGTCGAAGAATAAGAAAATCACACAAGTAGGACCTCCAATATGGTGAGAAACCCTGAAAAAGTCGAAAAATGAGAAAATTACAGACTAGGACATGGAATATGGTAAGAAACCCTTTAAAAGTCGGAAAAAGAGAAAATCACACTGTAGGATTTGGAATATGATGAGAAAACCTGAAAAAGTCAAAAAATGAGAAAATCACACTGTAGTACCTGGAATATTGTGAGAAAACACTGAAAAAGACTAAAAATGAGATAATCACACAGTAGGACTTGGAATATGGTGAGAAACCCTGAAACAGTCGAAAAATAAGAAAATCAAACTTGTAGTACCTGCAATATGGTGAGAAAACCTGAAAAAGTCGAAAAATGAGAAAATCATACTGTAGCACCTGCAATAGGGTGAGAAATTCTGAAAAAGTCAAAAAATGAGAAAATCACACTGTAGGACCTGGAATATGGTAAGAAACCCTGAAAATGTCGAAAAATGAGAAAATTTCACTGTAGGACTTGGAATAAGATGAGAAACCCTGAAAAAGTTGAAAAATGAGAAAATCACAATGTAGAAGATGGAATATGGTGAGCAATCCTGAAAAAGTCAAAAAATGAGAAAATCACACTGTGGAACCTGGAATATGGTGAGAAACTCTGAAAAAGGCGAAAAATTGGAAAAATCACACTCGAGGACTTGGAATATGATGAGAAACCCTGAAAAAGTCAAAAATGAGAAAATCAGACTGTAGTAGCTGGAATATGGTGAGAAACATGGAAAAAGTCTCAAAATGAGAAAATCACACAGTTGGACCTGCAATATGGTGAGAAACACTCAAACAGTCGAAAAATAAGAAAATCAAACTTGTAGTACCTGCAATATGGTGAGAAACCCTGAAAAATTCCAAAAATGAGAAAATCACACTGTAGGATTTAGAATATGATGAGAAACCGTGAAAAAGTCAAAAAATGAGAAAAATACACTGTAGAAGCTGGAATATGGTGAGTAAACCCTGAAAAAGTCGAAAAATAAGAAAATCACACTTGTAGAACCTCCAATATGGTGAGAAACCCTGAAAAAGTCAAAAAATGAGAAAATCACACTGTAGGACCTGGAATATGTTGAGAAACCCTGAAAAAGTCTTAAAATGAGAAAATCACACTGTAGGACTTGGAATAAGATGAGAAACCCTAAAAAAGTCGAAAAATGAGAAAAATACACTGAAGGAGTTGGAATATGTTGAGAAACCCTGAAAAAGTCTTAAAATGAGAAAATCACACTATAGGACCTGGAATATGGTGAGAAACTCTGAAAAAGTCAAAAAAAGAGAAAATCACACTGTAGTACCTGGAATATGTTGAGAAACCCTGAAAAAGTCTAAAAATGAGAAAATCAAACAGTAGGACCTGGAATATGGTGAGAAACCCTGAAAGATCAAAAAATAAGAAAATCAAACTTGTAGTACCTGCAATATGGTGAGAAACCCTGAAAAAGTCAAAAAATGAGAAAATCACAATATAGGACTTGGAATAAGATGAGAAACCGTGAAAAAGACAAAAAATGACAAAAACACACTGTAGGAGCTGGAATATGGTGAGAAACCCTGAAAAAGTCCAAAAATAAGAAATTCACACTTGTAGGACCTGCAATATGGTGAGAAACCCTGAAAAAGTCGAAAAATGAGAAAATCACACTGTAGGACTTGGAATAAGATGAGACACCCTGAAAAAGTCAAAAAATGAGAAAATTTCACTGTAGGACTTGACATAAGATGAGAAACCCTGAAAAAGTTGAAAAATGAGAAAATCACAATGTAGAACATGGAATATGGTGAGCAATCCTAAAAAAGGATTGTAGCTGTCTTCAGACACTCCAGAAGAGGGTGTCAGATTCTGGAGTATCTTAATCCCTCTTATATAAGCATATGATGTACATAAACACAGTCTCACATATACTTCTAAAAATTTAAAGATGAGCGGGGCCACTGAGAGGGCTCAACAATTAACAGCATTGTCTCTTCTTCCAGAGAATCTGGGATCAACTACCAGCAACTATATGGTGACCCATCTCCAGTTCCAGGGGATAAGATAGACAGACAGACAGACATACAGACAGACAGAGATAAGGATGGCAGGCCTGCCTGGTCTCTCTTTCTTTATTATAATTTTTTAAAAATGTTTATTTGTTTATTTATGAATTTATTAGATATAAGTACACTGTAGCTGTCTTCAGACACTCCAGAAGAGGGTGTCAGATTCTGGAGAATCTAAATCCCTCTTATGGTCTGCATATTCGGTACATAAACACAGCCTCACATATACTTCTAAAAATTTAAAGATGGGTGGGGCCACTGAAAGGGCTCAACAATTAACAGCATTGTCTCCTCTTCCAGAGAACCTGGGATCAACTACCAGCAACTATATGGTGGCCCATCTCCAGTTCCAGGGGATCAGACAGACAGACAGACATACAGACAAGGATGGCAGGCCTTTCTGGTTTTTATTTCTTTCTTATCCGTTTAAAAATGTTTATTTATTTATTTATGAATTTATTAGGTATAAGTACACTGTAGCTGTCTTCAGACACTCAGGAAGAGGGTGTCAGTTTCTGGAGAATCTAAGTCCCTCTTATGATCTGCATATGATGTACATAAAAACAGCTTCACATTTACTTCTAAAAATTTAAAGATGGGTGGGGCCACTGAAAGGGCTCAACAATTAACAGCATTGTCTCCTCTTCCAGAGAACCTGGGATCAACTACCAGCAACTATATGGTGGCCCATCTCCAGTTACAGGGGATCAGACAGACAGACAGACAGACAAAAGTGATAAGGATGGCAGGCCTGCATGGTCTTTCTTTCTTTCTTCTCCGTTTAAAAAAATGTTTATTTATTTATTTATATTTATTTAATTATTTATTTTTAATGTATTTATTAGATATAAGTACACAATACTTGTCTTCAGACACTCCAGAAGAGGGTGTCAGATTCTGGAGAATCTAAATCCCTCTTATGGTCTGCATATGATGTACATAAACACAGCCTCTCATATACTTCTAAAAATTTAAATATGGGTGGGGCCACTAAAAGGGATCAACAATTAACAGCATTGTCTCCTCTTCCAGAGAACCTGGGATCAACAACCAGCAATTATATGGTGGCCCATTTCCAGTTCCAGGGGATCAGACAGACACACAGACAGACAGACAGAGATAAGGATGGCAGGCCTGCCTGGTCTTTCTTTCTTTCTTATCATTTTAAAAAAGGTTTATTTATTTATTTATTTATTTATTTATTTATTTATTTATTTATTTATTTATTTATTAGATATAAGTACACTGTAGCTATCTTCAGACACTCCAGAAGAGGCTGTTTGATTCTGTAGAATGTAAATCCCCCTTATGTTCTGCATATGATGTACATAAACACAGCCTCACATATTCTTCTAAAAATTAAAAGATGGTTGGGGCCACTGAAAAGAACCAACAATTAACAGCATTGTCTCCTCTTCCAGAGAACCTGGGATCAACTACCAGCAACTATATGGTGGCCCATCTCCAGTTTCAGGGGATCAGACAGACAAACAGACAGACAGACAGACAGACAGAGATAAGGATGGCAGGCCTGCCTGGTCTTTCTTTCTTTCTTATCCTTTTAAAAAATGTTTATTTATTTATTTATTTATTTATGTATTTTTTATATATAAGTACACTGTAGCTGTCTTCAGACACTCCAGAAGAGGGTGTCAGATTCTGAAGAATCTAAATCCCTCTTATGGTCTGCATATGATGTACATAAACACAGTCTCACATATACTTCTAAAAATTTAAAGATGGGTGGGGTCACTGAAAGGGCTCAACAATTAACAGCATTGTCTCCTCTTCCAGAGAACCTGGGATGAACTACCAGCAACTATATGGTGGCCCATCTCCAGTTCCAGGGGATCAGACAGACAGACAGACAGACAGATATAAGGATGGCAGGCCTGCCTGGTCTTTCTTTCTTTATTATACTGTTGAAAAAATGTTTATTTATTTATTTATTTATTTATTTATTTATTTTTTATTTATTTATGTATTTATTAGATATAAGACCACTGTAGCTGTCTTCAGACACTTCAGAAGATGTTGTCAGATTCTGGAGAATCTAAATCCCTCTCATGGTCTGCATATGATGTACATAAACACAGACTCACATATACTTCTAAAAATTTAAAGATGTGTGGGGCCACTGAAAGGACTCAACAATTAACAGCATTGTCTCCTCTTCCAGAGAAACTCGGATCAACTACCAGCAACTATATGGTCGCCCATTCCAGTTCCAGGGGATCAGACAGACGGACAGACAGACAGACATAGATAAGGATGGCAGGCCTGCTGGACTTTCTTTTCTTCTTATCCTTTTTAAAAAATGTTTATTTATTTATTTATTTATTTATTTATTAGATATAAGTACACTGTAATTGTCCTCAGACACTCCAGAAGAGGGTGTCAGATTCTGGAGAATCTAAATCCCTCTTATGGTCTGCATATGATGTACATAAACACAGCCTCTAATATACTTCTACAAATTTAAATATGGGTGGGGCCACTAAAAGGGATCAACAATTAACAGCATTGTCTCCTCTTCCAGAGAACCTGGGATCAACTACCAGCAACTATATGGTGGCCCATCTGCAGTTCCAGGGGATCAGACAGACAGACAGACAGACAGACAGAGATAAGGATGGCAGGCCTGCCTGGTCTTTCTTTCTTTCTTATCCTTTAAAAAATGTTCATTTATTTATGTATTTATTATATATAAGTACACTGTAGCTGTCTACAGACACTCCAGAAGAGTGTGTTAGATTCTAGAGAATCTAAATCCCTCTTATGGTCTGTGTATGATGTACATAAACACAGCCTCACATATACTGAGCTGAGGTGTCACAGGCTAACTGCTGGAATTTCTGAGTACCACCTAGAGAGAGAAAACCTATGCTGTGGTTGTTTAATTTATGTATTTTATTATTTCTATTTGTTGTTTTGTTTTGTTTTATTTGTTTTTAGAGAAGGCCTCAGTCTGTAGCTCTGGCTGACCCAGGACTGCCTACCTGTGTTAATTAGGGTTTCACAGCTGAGAACAGACACCAAGAGCAAGGTAAGGTTTAGAAAACCCGACCTTCAGTGGTGGCTCAAGCTCTTAATGAGAGCACTCTGTAGGCAGAGGCAGTAAGTTTCTGAGTTCGAGGCCACCCTGGTGAAAGACATGGTTAGGCAGGGCTAGGGTAGGCTAGGGTAGGCTAGGGTAGGCTAGGGTAGGCTAGGGTAGGCTAGGGTAAGAAAGAAAGAAAGAAAGAAAAGAAAGAAAAGAAAGAAAGAAAAGAAAGAAAGAAAAGAAAGAAAGAAAAGAAAGAAAAGAAAGAAAGAAAAGAAAGAAAGAAAAGAAAGAAAGAAAGAAAGAAAGAAAAAGGTTTTATAAAAAGTGTTAAAGTTTTTAAAAATTAAAAAAAAAATACCAGATCACCATCACACAGTATTGGCTGTCTTCAGGTGTATCCTTTCAGCCTCCAAAACAAAAAGCAATGGCTGGCTGTCTTCAGGTGTATCCTATTCTCCAGTCTTATTTCCAACCTAAGAGCTGGGCTGAGCTGCCTCATTATGTAATTGCAAACCTTCCTTGGTTTGTCTTTTCCATTTCTAAGACTAACAGGCCTTTTTCTATTTAGAGAATATGCTCATGACTGTACTTTAGATATAGTAAATATAACTGTTGCTTATAAAACTTGTTTTCTAGGAATTTTTAAAGGGCAATGGCAGAGTTTATTTTTTAAAAATATTTTGCATTTATTTATTTGTGTGAGTGATGAAGCTCAGGTCTTCAAACTCGTCAGGAGGTATGATTACCTCCCATCTCTCTCAACCCCTCTCTCTCCTCTCTCAATGATTGTGTAAGAATGTTTTGCATGTGTATGCTGTGCCCACAGACTCCAGAACAGAGTATTAGATCCCCTGGAACTGGAGATGGGCCACCATATATAATACTGGTAATTGAGCCCAGGTTCTCTGGAAGAGGAGACAATGCTCTTAATTGTTGAGCCCTCTCTGTAGCCACATCTTTCTTTCTTTTTTTTTTTTTTTTTTGAGTATATGTGAGGCTGTGTTTATATACATCATATGCAGACAATAAGAATGATTTAGATTCTTCAGAATCTGACACCCTCTTCTGGACTGTCTGAAGATAGCTACAGCATACTTAAATATAATAAATAAATAAATCTTTAAAAAGAAAAGGAAAAGTAAAAAAGAAAGAACAGGCCTGCCATATGCATGTTCATAGAGGAAAATGGAAGAGACCCCAATCTAACCTCAGCAGGGTGCTTCCTTCTGGATGGTAGCTCACAGTTTCATCCCAGCAAGACAGGCAAATCACTGAGTTCAAGGACAGTAAGTTTCAGGACAGCCAAGGTTAGGAAGGAAAAGGGTCTATGTTGAGAATACAAACCTACAAAACAACAACTAGGAAAAAGAAGTGACAGTGTAACTTGGGGTAGGGTACCAACAAGAGAAAGCTTTCTGTTACCACTTACAAACACCAGTAGCCTTGCACCCTTCTGCCCAGGTCCCTGCCTTCCTTTCTAGGAATTCTAAGGATGCCAGGGTGTGGGGGAATCCAGATTAACTTTTTAATAACAAAGACTTGGTCTTTGATGTCTATAGGAAGCCCTTCTCAGTGCCTTTAACTACCACTGAACTTTCAGGGCTGTGACTCAACTGTAACAAGGAACAGAGCTAAGAACCTGCAGCCTTTGAAAACAACTATTTTTTTAAAGTGGGGGACACAAATCAGCAGTAGAACCCCTCAGGTTCAGCCATAATACTTGTTAGGGAAACAGCCTCAATGTCCGGAGCTGAGGTCTCATGGGTGAACTGCTTCAAACTCTGAGTATCATTGAAAGAAAGAAAAGATATCATGTGGTTTCTTAATTTATTTATTTTATTATTTCTATTTTTTTGTTTTCTTTTGTTTTGTTTTAGAAAAGGCCTCAGTCTGTAGCTATGGCTGACCTAGGACAGACTACATGTGTTAATTAGGGTTTCACAGTTGAGAAACAGACCATACCTATGTAAGACTTAGAAAACCCAACAGTCAGTGGTGGCTCGAGCTCTTAATGAGAGCACTCTGGAGGCAGAGGCAGTCAGTTTCTGAGTTTGAGGCCAGCCTGGTTAAAGACAGGGATAGGCAGGGCTAGGCAAGGCAGGGCTGGGCTAGGCTAGGCTAGGCAAGGGGCTGGGCTAGGCAAGGCAAGGGGCTAGGCTAGGCAACGCAAGGGGCTAGGCAAACAGACAGACAGAGAGAAAGACAGACAAGGATGGAAGCCTGTCTGGTTTTTCTTTCTTTCTTATCCCTTTTAAAAAATGTATATTTATTTATTTATTTATTTATTTATTTATTTATTTATTTATTTATGTATTTATTAGATATAAGTACACTGTAGCTGTCTTCAGACACTCCAGAAGAGGGTTTCAGATTCTGGAGAATCTATATCCCTCTTATGGTCTGCATATGATGTACATAAACACAGCCTCACATATACTTCTAAAAATTTAAAGATGGGTAGGACCACTGAAAGGGCTCAACAATTAACATCATTGTCTCCTCTTCCAGAGAACCTGGGATCAACTACCAGCAACTATATGGTGGCCCATCTCCAGTTCCAGGGGATCAGACAGACAGACAGAGATACAGACAGATAGAGTTAAGGATGGCAGGCCTACCTGGTCTTTCATTCTTTCTTATCCTTTTAAAAAATGTTTATTTATTTATTTATTTATTTATTTATTTATTTATTTATTTATTTATTTATTCGATATAAGTACACTGTAGCTCTCTTCAGACACTCCAGAAGAGGGTGTCAGATTCTGGAGAATCTAAATCCATCTTATGGTCTGCATATGATGTACATGAACACAGCCTCACATATACTTATAAAAATTTAAAGATGGGTGGGGCCACTGAAAGGGCTCAAAAATTAACAGCATTGTCTCCTCTTCCAGAGAACCTGGGATCAACTACCAGCAACTATATGGTGGCCCATCTCCAGTTCCAGGCGATCAGACAGACAGACAGACATACAGACAAGGATGGCAGGCCTTCCTGGTTTTTATTTCTTTCTTATCCGTTTAAAAAGGTTTATTTATTTATTTATGAATTTATTATATATAAGTACACTGTAGCTGTCTTCAGACACTCAGGAAGAGGGTGTCAGATTCTGGAGAATCTAAGTCCCTCTTATGATATGCATATGATGTACGTAAAAACAGCTTCACATTTATTTCTAAAAATTTAAAGATGGGTGGGGCCACTGTGAGGGCTCAACAATTAACAGCATTGTCTCCTCTTCCAGAGAACCGGGGATCAACTACCAGCAACTATATGGTGGCCCATCTCCAGATCCAGGGGATCAGAGAGACAGACAGACAGACAGACAGACAAGGATGGCAGGCCTGCCTGGTTTTTCTTTCTTTCTTATCCTTTTTAAAACATGTTTATTTATTTATTTATTTATTTATTTATTTATTAGATATAAGTACACTGTAGCTGTCTTCAGACACTCCAGAAGAGGGTATCAGATTCTGGAGAATATAAATCCCTCTTATGGTGTACATACAATGTACATAAACACAGCCTCACATATATTTCTAAAAATTTAAAGATGTGTGGGGCCACTGAAAGGGCTCAACAATTAACAGCATTGTCTCCTCTTCCAGAGAACCTGGGATTAAACTACCAGCAACTATGTGGTGTCCCATCTCCAGTTCCAGGGGATCAGACAGACAGACAGAAAGACAGACAGAGATAAGGATGGCAGGCCTGCTAGTCTTTATTTTTTTCTTATCCTTTTAAAAAAATGTTTATTTATTTATTTATTTATTTATTTATTTATTTATTTATTTATTTATTTATTAGATATAAGTACACTGTAGCTGTCTTCAGACACTCCAGAAGAGGGTATCAGATTCTGGAGAATCTAAATACCTCTTATGGTCTGCATATGATGTACATAACACAGCCTCACATATATTTCTAAAAATTTAAAGATGTGTGGGGCCACTGAAAGGGCTCAACAATTAACAGCATTGTCTCCTCTTCCAGAGAACCTGGATCAACTACCAGCAACTATATGGTGGCCCATCTCCAGTTCCAGGGAATCAGACAGACAGACAGACAGACAGATATAAGGATGGAAGGCCTGCCTGGATTTTCTTTCTTTATTATCCTTATTTAAAAATGTTTATTTGTTTATTTAAGTATTTATTAGACATAAGTACACTGTAGCTGTCTTCAGACACTCCAGAAGAGGGTGTCATATGCTGGAGAATCTAAATCCCTCTTATGGTCTGCATTTGATGTACATAAACATAGCCTCACATATACTTCTAAAAATTTAAAGATGGGTGGGGCCACTGAAAGGTCTCAACAATTAACAGCATTGTCTCCTTTTCCAGAGAACCTGGGATCAACTACCAGCAACTATATGGTGTCCCATCTCCAGTTACAGGGGATCAGACAGACAGACAGACAGACAGAAAGTGATAAGGATGGCAGGCCTGCATGGTCTTTCTTTCTTTCTTCTCCGTTTAAAAAAAATGTTTATTTATTTATTTTTTTTTATTTATTTATTTACTTATTTATTTATTTATTTTTAATGTATTTATTAGATATAAGTACACAATACTTGTCTTCAGACACTCCAGAAGAGGTTGTCAGATTCTGGAGAATCTAAATCCCTCTTATGGTCTGCATATGATGTACATAAACACAGCCTCACATATACTTCTAAAAATTTAAAGATGGGTAGGACCACTGAAAGGGCTCAACAATTAACATCATTGTCTCCTCTTCCAGAGAACCTTGGATCAACTACCAGCAACTATATGGTGGCCCATCTGCAGTTCCAGGGATCAGACAGACAGACAGACAGACAGAGATAAGGATGGGAGGCCTGCCTGGTCTTTCTTTCTTTCTTATCATTTTAAAAAAGGTTTATTAATTTATTTATGTATTTATTAGATATAAGTACACTATAGCTATCTTCAGACACTCCAGAAGAGGGTGTTTGATTCTGCAGAACGTAAATCCCATTTATGTTCTGCATATGATGTACATAAACACAGCCTCACATATACTTCTAAAAATTTAAAGATGGTTGGGGCCACTGAAAGGAACCAACAATTAACAGCATTGTCTCCTCTTCCAGAGAACCTGGGATCAACTACCAGCAACTATATGTTGGCCCATCTCCAGTTTCAGGGGATCAGACAGACAAACAGACAGACAGAAAGACAGAGATAAGGATGGCAGGCCTGCCTGGTCTTTCTTTCTTTATTATACTGTTGAAAAAATGTTTATTTATTTATTTTTTTTATTTATGTATTTATTAGATATAAGTACACTGTAGCTGTCTTCAGACACTTCAGAAGATGTTGTCAGATTCTTGAGAATGTAAATCTCTCTTATGGTCTGCATATGATGTACATAAACACAGACTCACATATACTTCTAAAAATTTAAAGATGTGTGGGGCCACTGAAAGGACTCAACAATTAACAGCATTGTCTCCTCTTCCAGAGAACCTCGGATCAACTACCAGCAAATATATGGGGCCCATTCCAGTTCCAGGGGATCAGACTGACAGACAGACAGACAGACAGACAGAGATAAGGATGGCAGGCCTGCTGGTCTTTCTTTTTTTCTTATCCTTTTTAAAAAATGTTTGTTTATTTACTTATTTATTTATTTATTTATTTATTTATTTATTTATTTATTTATTTATTAGATATAAGTACACTGTATCTGTCTTCAGACACTCCAGAAGAGGGTGTCAGTTTGTGGAGAATCTAAATCCCTCTTTTGGTCTGCATATGATGTACATAAACACAGACTCACATATACTTCTAAAAATTTCAAGATGTGTGGGGCCACTGAAAGCGCTCAACAATTAACAGCATTGTCTCCTCTTCCAGAGAACCTGGGATCAACTACCAGCAACTATATGGTGGCCCATCTCCAGTTCCAGGGGATTAGACAGACAGACAGACAGAGATAAGGATGGCAGGCCTGCTGGTCTTTCTTTTTTTCTTATCCTTTTTAAAAAATGTTTATTTATTTATTTATTTATTTATTTATTTATTTATTAATTTATTAGATATATGTACACTGTATCCGTCATAGACACTCCAAAAGACGGTGTCAGATTCTGGAGAATCTAAATCCCTCTTACGGTCTGAATATGATGTACATAAACACAGCATCACATTTACTTCTAGAAATTTAAAGATGAGTGGGGCCACTGAAAGGGCTGAACAATTAACAGAATTGTCTCCTCTTCAGAGAACCTGGGATCAACTACCAGCAACTATATGGTGGCCCATCTCCAGTTCCAGGAGATCAGACAGACAGACAGACAGAGAGACAGACAGACAGACATAGATAAGGATGACCGTCCAGCCTGGTCTTTCTTTCTATCTTATTCTTTTTAAAAAATGTTTGTTTGTTTGTTTGTTTATTTATTTATTTATTTATGTATTTATTAGATATAAGTACACTTTAGCTATCTTCAGACACTCCAGAAAAGGGTGTCAGATTCTGGAGAATCTATATCCCTCTTATGGTCTGCATATGATGTACATAAACACAGCCTCACATATACTTCTAAAAATTTAAAGATGTGTGGGGCCACTGAAAGGTCTCAACAATTAACAGCATTGTCTACTCATCAGAGATCCTGGGATCAACTACCAGCAACTTTATGGTGGCCCATCTCCAGTTCCATGTTATCAGACAGACAGACAGAGAGACAAGGATAAGGATGGCAGGCCTGCCTGGTCTTTCTTTCTTTTTTATCCTTTTTAAAAAATGTTTATTTATTTATTTATGTATTTATTAGATATAAGTACAATGTAGCTTTCTTCAAACAATCCAGAAGAGGGTGTCAGATTCTGGAGAATCTAAATCCCTCTTATGGTCTGCATATGATGTACATAAACACAGCACAACTTTACTTCTAAAAATTCAAAGATGGGTTGGGCC
This sequence comes from Mus caroli, assembly GCF_978045245.1. Taxonomy (NCBI): domain Eukaryota; kingdom Metazoa; phylum Chordata; class Mammalia; order Rodentia; family Muridae; genus Mus; species Mus caroli. The sequence continues at coordinate 289,941 of NW_028227326.1, read as the reverse complement.
ACTGAAATGGCTCAACAATTAACAGCATTGTCTCCTCTTCCAGAGAGCCTGGGATCAACTACCAGTAACTATATGGTGGCCCATCTCCAGTACCAGGGTATCAAACAGACAGACAGACAGACAGAGATAAGGATGGCAGGCCTGCCTGGTCTTTCTTTCTTTCTTATCCTTTTTAAAAAAAATTATTTTTTATATATGTATTTATTAGATATAAGTACACTGTAGCTGTCTTTAGACACTGCAGAAGAGGGTGTCAGATTCTGGAGAATCTAAATCCCTCTTAGGGTCTGCATATGATGTACATAAACACAGACTCACATTTTCTTCTAAAAATTTAAAGATGGGTGGGGCCACTGAAAGGGCTCAACAATTAACAGCATTGTCTCCTCTTCCAGAGAACCTGGGATAAACTACCAGCAACACTATGGTGGCCCATCTCCAGTTACAGGGTATCAGACAGACAGACAGACAGACAGACAGAGATAAGGGTGGCAGGCCTGCCTGGTCTTTCTTTTTTCTTATCCTTTTTAAATAATGTTTTTTTAATTATTTATTTATGTATTTATTAGATATAAGTACACAGTAGCTGTCTTCAGACACTCCAGAAGAGGGTGTCAGATTCTGGAGAATCTAAATCCCTCTTATGGTCTGCATATGATGTACATAAACACAGCCTCACATATACTTCTAAAAATTTAAAGATGGGTAGGACCACTGAAAGGGCTCAACAATTAACATCATTGTCTCCTCTTCCAGAGAACCTGGGATCAACTACCAGCAATTATATGGTGGCCCATCTGCATCTCCAGGGTATCAGACAGACAGACAGACAGAAAGAGATAAGGATGGAGGCCTGCCTGGTCTTTCTTTCTTACTTATACTTTTTAGAAAATGTTTATTTATTTATTTATGTATTTATTAGATATAAGTACACTGTAGCTGTCTTCAAACACTCTAGAAGAGGGTCTCATCTTCTGGAGAATCTAAATCCCTCTTATGGTCTGCATATGATGTACATAAACACAGCCTCGCATATACTTCTAAAAATTTAAAGATGGGTGGGCCCACTGAAAAAGCTAAACAATTAACAGCATTGTCTCTTCTTCCAGAGAACGTGGGATCAACTACCAGCAACTATATGGTGGCCCATCTCAAGTTCCAGGGGATAAGACAGACAGACAGACAGACAGAGATAAGGATGGCAGGCCTGCCTGATTTTTCTTTCTTTCTTATCCTTTTTAAAAAATGTTTATTTATTTGTTTATTTATTTATTTGTTTATTTATTTATGTATTTATTAGATATAAGTACACTGTAGCTGTCTTCAGACTCTCCAGAAGAGGGTGTCAGATTCTGGAGAACCTATATCCCTCTTATGGTTGCATATGATGTACATGAACACAGCCTCACATATACTTCTAAAAATTTAAAGATGTGTGGGGCCACTGAAAGGGCTCAACAATTAACAGCATTGTCTCCTCTTCCAGAGAACCTGAAATCAACTACCAGCAACTATATGGTGGCCCATCTCCAGTTCCAGGGGATCAGTAGACAGACAGACAGACAGAGATAAGGATGGCAGGCCTGCCTGGTCTTTCTTTCTTTCTTATCGTTTTAAAAAAATGTTTATTTAATTATTTATGTATTTATTAGATATAAGTACACTGTAGCTGTCTTCAGACACTCCAGAAGAGGGTGTCAGATTCTGGAATATCTAAATCCCTCTTATGGTATGTATATGATGTACATAAACACAGCCTCACATATACTTCTAAAAATTTAAAGATGGGTTGGGCTACTGAAAGGGCTCAACAATTAACAGCACTGACTCCTCTTCCAGAGAACCTGGGATCAACTACCAGCAACTATATGGTGGCCGATCTCGAGTCCAAGTGGATCAGACAGACTGTAGACAGACAGACAGACAGACAGACAGAGATAAGGATTTCAGGCCTGCCTGGTCTTTCTTTCTTTCTTATCCTGTTTAAAAAATATTTATTTATTTATTTATTTATTTATTTATTTATTTATTTATTTATTTATTTATTTATTTATTTGATATAAGTACACTGTAGCTGCCTTCAGACACTCCAGAAGAGGGTTTCAGATTCTGGAGAATCTAAATCACATTTATGGTCTGCATATGATGTACATAAACACAGCCTCACATATACTTCTAAATATTTAAAGATGGGTGGCGCCACTGAAAGGGCTCAACAATTAACATCATTGGCTCCTCTTCCAGAGAACCTGGGATAAACTACCAGCAACACTATGGTGGCCCATCTCCAGTTCCAGGGAATCAGACAGACAGACAGACAGACAGAGATAAGGGTGGCAGGCCTGCCTGGTCTTTCTTACTTTCTTATCCTTTTTAAAAATGTTTATTTATTTATTTATTTATTTATTTATTTATTTATTTATTCATTCATTCATTTACTTATTTATGTATTTATTAGATATAAGTAAACTGTAGCTGTCTTCAGACACTCAGGAAGAGGGTGTCAGATTCTGGAGAATCTAAATCCCTCTTATGGTCTGCATATGATGTACATAAAAACAGCCTCACATATACTTCTAAAAATTTAAAGATGGGTTGGCCACAGAAAGGGCTCAACAATTAACAGCATTGTCTCCTCTTCCAGAGAACCTTAGATAAACTACCAGCAACTATATGGTGGCCCATCTCCAGTTCCAGTGTATCACACAGACAGACAGAGAGACACACATAAATATGGAGGACTGCCTGGTCTTTCTTTCCTTCTTATACTTTTTAAAAAATGTTTATTTATTTATTTATTTATGTGTTTATTAGATATAAGTACACATTAGCTGTCTTCAGACACTCCAGAAGAGGGTGTCAGATTCTGGAAAATCTAAATCCCTCTTATGGTCTGCATATCATGTACATAAACACAGCCTCACATACACTTCTAAAAATTTAAAGATGGGTGGGGCCACTGAAAGGGCTCAACAATTAACAGCATTGTCTCCTCTTCCAGAGAACCTGGGATCAACTACCAGCAACTATATGGTGGCCCATCTCTAGTCCAAGGGGATCAGACAGACTGTAGACAGACAGACAGAGAGACAGAGATAAGGATGGCAGGCCTGCCTGGTCTTTCTTTCTTTCTTATCCTGTTTATAAAATGTTTATTTATTTATTTATTTATTTATTTATTTATTTATTTATTTATTTATTTGATATAAGTACACTGTAGTTGTCTTCAGACACTCCAGAAGAGGGTGTCAGATTCTGGATAATCTAAATCACATTTATGGTCTGCATATGATGTACATAAACACAGCCTCACATATACTTCTAAATATTTAAAGATGGGTGGGGCCAATGAAAGGGCTCAACAATTAACAGCATTGTCTCCTCTTCCAGAGAACCTGGAATCAACTACCAGCAACACTATGGTGGCCAATCTACAGTTCCAGGGTATTAGACAGACAGACAGACAGACAGACAGACAGAGATAAGGGTGGCAGGCCTGCCTGGTCTTTCTTACTTTCTTATCTTTTTTAAAAAATGTTTATTTATTTATTTATTTATTCATTTATTTATTTATGTATGTATTTATTATGTATAAGTAAACTGTAGCTGTCTTCAGACACTCCAGAAGAGGGTGTCAGATTCTGGAGAATCTAAATCCCTCTTATGGTCTGCATATGATGTACATAAACACAGCCTCACATATACTTCTAAAAATTGAAAGATGGGTGGGGCTACAGAAAGGGCTCAACATTTAAAAGCACTGTCTCCTCTTCCAGAGAACCTTGGATAAACTACCAGCAACTATATGGTGGCCCACTTCCAGTTCCAGGGTTTCACACAGACAGACAGACAGACAGAGATAAGGGTGGCAGGCCTGCCTGGTCTTTCTTTCTGTCTTATCCTTTTTAAAAAATGTTTATTTATTTATTTATTTATTTGTTTATTTATTTATTTATGTATTTATTAGATATAAGTACACTGTAGCTGTCTTCAGACACTACAGAAGAGGGTGTCAGTTTTTGGAGAATCTAAATCACTCTTATGGTCTGATTATGATGTACATAAACACAGCCTCAGATATACTTCTAAAAATTTAATGAAGGGTGGGGCCACTGAAAGGGCTCAACAATTTACAGCATTGTCTCCTCTTCCAGAGAACCTTGGATAAACTACCAGCAACTATATGGTGGCCCATATCCAGTACCAGAGGATCAGACAGACAGACAGACAGACAGACAGAGATAAGGATGGCAGGCCTGCCAGGTCTTTGTTTCTTTCTTATCCTTTTAAAAAAATGTTTATTTATTTATTTATTTATTTATTTATTTATATATTTATTTATTTATTTATTAGATATAAGTACACTGTAGCTGTCTTCAGACATTCCAGAAAAGTGTGTCAGATTCTGGAGAATCTAAATCCCTTTTATGGTCTGCATAAGATGTACATAAACACAGACTCATGTATACTTCTAAAAATTTAAAGATGGGTGGGGCCACTGAAAGGGCTCAACAATTAACAGCGTTGTCTCCTCTTCCAGCGAACCTGGGATCAACTACCAACAACTATATGGTGGCCCATCCCCAGTTCCATGGGATCAGAACGACAGACAGACAGACAGACAAACAGAGATAAGGAAGGCAGGCCTGCCTGGTCTTTCTTTCTTTCTTATCCTTTTAAAAAATGTTTATTTATTTATTTATTTATTTATTTATTTATTTATTTATATATTTATTTATTTATTTATTAGATATAGGTACACTGTAGCTGTCTTCAGACTCTCCAGTAGAGGGTGTTAGAATCTGGAGAATCTGAATCCCTCTTATGGTCTGCATATGATGTACATAAACACAGCCTCACAAATACTTCTAAAAATTTAAAGAAGGTTGGGGACACTCTAAAAGCTCAACAATTAACAACATTGTCTCCTCTTACAGAGAACCTGGGATAAACAACCAGCACCTATATGGTGGCCCATCTCCAGTCCAGTGGATCAGACAGACAGACAGACAGAGAGACAGATATAAGGATGGCAGGCCTGCCTGGTCTTTCTTTATTTCTTATCCTTTAAAAAAATTTTTTGTTTATTTATTTATTTATTTTATTTATTTATTTATTTATTTATTTATTTATTTATTTATTTATTGGATATAAGTACACTGTAGCCGTCTTCAGACACTCCAAGAGAGGGTGTCAGATTCTGGAGAATCTAAATCCCTCTTATGGTCTGCATATGATGTACATAAACACAGCCTCACATATACTTCTAAAAATTTAAAGATGGGTGGACCACTGAAAGGGCTCAACAATTACCATCACTGTCTCCACTTCCAGAGAACCTGGGATCAACTATCAGCAAGTATATAGTGGCCGATCTCCACGTCCAGGGGATCAGACAGACTGTCAGACAGACAGACAGACAGACAGAGATAAGGATGGCAGGCCTGCCAGGTCTTTGTTTCTTTCTTATCCTTTTAAAAAATGTTTATTTATTTATTTATTTATTTATTTATTTATTTATTTATTTATTTATTTATGTATTTATTAGATATAAGTACACTGTAGCTGTCTTCAGACACTCCAGAAGAGGGTGCCAGATTCTGGAGAATTTAAATCACTCTTATGATCTGCATATGATGTACATAAATTCAGCCTCACATTTACTTCTAAAAATTTAAAGATGGCTGTGGCCACTGAAAGGACTGAACAATTAACATCATTGTCTCCTCTTCCAGAGAACTTGGGAAAAACTACCAGCAAATATATGGTGGCCCATATCCAGTTCCAGAGGATCAGACAGACAGACAGACAGACAGACAGACAGAGATAAGGATGGCAGGACTGCCTGATTTTACTTTCTTCCTTATCCTTTTTAAAAAATGTTTATTTATTTATTAATTTATTTATTTATGTATTTTTTAGATATAAGTACACTGTAGCTGTCTTAAGATCTCCAGTAGAGGGTGTCAGGTTCTGAAGAATCTAAAACAATCTTCTGGTCTGCATATGATGTACATAAACACAGCCTCAGATATACTTCTAAAAATTTAATGAAGGGTGGGGCCACTGAAAGGGCTCTACAATTAACAGCATTGTCTCCTCTTCCAGAGAACCTGGGATCAACTACCAGCAACTATATGGTGGCTCATCTCCAGTTCCCAGGGATCAGACAGACAGACAGACAGACAAACAGAGATATGGATGGCAGGCCTGCCTGGTCTTTCTTTTTTTCTTATCATTTAATTAAAAAAATGTTTATTTATTTATTTATTTATTTATGTATTTATTATATATAAGTACACTGTAGCTGTCTTCAGACACTCCAGAAGAGGGTGTCAGATTATGGAGAATCTAAATCCCTCTTATGGCCTGCATATGATGTACATAAACAGAGCCTCACATACAGTTCTAAACATTTAAAGATGGGTGGGGCCATTGAAAGAGCTCAACAATGAACAGCATTGTCTCCTCTTCCAGAGAACCTCGGATCAACTACCAGCAACTATATGGTGGCCCATCTCCAGTTCCAGGGGATCAGACAGACAGACATACAGACAGTCAGAGATAAGGATGGCAGGCCTGCCTGGTCTTTCTTTCTTTCTTTCTTATCCTTTTGAAAAAATGTTTACTTATTTATTTATTTATTTATTTATTTATTTATTTATTTATTAGATATAAGTACACTGTAGCTGTCTTCAGACACTCCAGAAAAGTGTGTCAGATTCTGGAGAATCTAAATCCCTTTTATGGTCTGCATATGATGTACATAAACACAGACTCATGTATACTTCTAAAAATTTAAAGATGGGTGGGGCCACTGAAAGGGCTCAACAATTAACAGCGTTGTCTCCTCTTCCAGAGAACCTGGGATCAACTATCAACAACTATATGGTGGCCCATCCCCAGTTCCATGGGATCAGAACGACAGACAGACAGACAGACAAACAGAGATAAGGAAGGCAGGCCTGCCTGGTCTTTCTTTCTTTCTTATCCTTTTTAAAAAATGTTTATTTATTTATTAATTTATTTATTTATTTATTTATTTATATATTTATTTATTTATTTATTAGATATAGGTACACTGTAGCTGTCTTCAGACTCTCCAGTAGAGGGTGTTAGAATCTGGAGAATCTGAATCCCTCTTATGGTCTGCATATGATGTACATAAACACAGCCTCACATATACTTCTAAAAATTTAAAGAAGGTTTGGGCCACTCTAAAAGCTCAACAATTAACAACATTGTCTCCTCTTACAGAGAACCTGGGATAAACTACCAGCACCTATATGGTGGCCCATCTCCAGTCCAGTGGATCAGACAGACAGACAGACAGAGAGACAGATATAAGGATGGCAGGCCTGCCTGGTCTTTCTTTATTTCTTATCCTTTAAAAAAATTTTTTGTTTATTTATTTATTTATTTATTTTATTTATTTATTTATTTATTTATTTATTTATTTATTTATTTTTAGATATAAGTACACTGTAGCCGTCTTCAGACACTCCAAGAGAGGGTGTCAGATTCTGGAGAATCTAAATCCCTCTTATGGTCTGCATATGATGTAGATAAACACAGCCTCACATATACTTCTAAAAATTTAAAGATGGGTGGGACCACTGAAAGGGCTCAACAATTACCATCACTGTCTCCACTTCCAGAGAACCTGGGATCAACTATCAGCAAGTATATAGTGGCCCACCTCCACGTCCAGGGGATCAGACAGACTGTCAGATGGACAGACAGACAGACAGAGATAAGGATGGCAGGCCTGCCTGGTCTTACTTTCTTTCTTATCCTGTTTATAAAATGTTTGTTTATTTATTTATTTATTTATTTATTTATTTATTTATTTGATATAAGTACACTGTAGTTGTCTTCAGACACTCCAGAAGAGGTTGTCAGATTCTGGAGAATCTAAATCACATTTATGGTGTGCATATGATGTACATAAACACAGCCTCACATATACTTCTAAATATTTAAAGATGGGTGGGGCCAATGAAAGGGCTCAACAATTAACAGCATTGTCTCCTCTTCCAGAGAACCTGGAATCAACTACCAGCAACACTATGGTGGCCAATCTACAGTTCCAGGGTATCAGACAGACAGACAGACAGACAGACAGAGATAAGGGTGGCAGGCCTGCCTGGTCTTTCTTACTTTCTTATCCTTTTTAAAAAATGTTTATTTATTTATTTATTTATTCATTTATTTATTTATGTATGTATTTATTAGATATAAGTAAACTGTAGCTGTCTTCAGACACTCCAGAAGAGGGTGTCAGATTCTGGAGAATCTAAATCCCTCTTATGGTCTGCATATGATGTACATAAACACAGCCTCACATATACTTCTAAAAATTGAAAGATGGGTGGGGCTACAGAAAGGGCTCAACATTTAAAAGCACTGTCTCCTCTTCCAGAGAACCTTGGATAAACTACCAGCAACTATATGGTGGCCCACTTCCAGTTCCAGGGTTTCACACAGACAGACAGACAGACAGAGATAAGGGTGGCAGGCCTGCCTGGTCTTTCTTTCTGTCTTATCCTTTTTAAAAAATGTTTATTTATTTATTTATTTATTTGTTTATTTATTTATTTATGTATTTATTAGATATAAGTACACTGTAGCTGTCTTCAGACACTACAGAAGAGGGTGTCAGTTTCTGGAGAATCTAAATCACTCTTATGGTCTGATTATGATGTACATAAACACAGCCTCAGATATACTTCTAAAAATTTAATGAAGGGTGGGGCCACTGAAAGGGCTCAACAATTTACAGCATTGTCTCCTCTTCCAGAGAACCTTGGATAAACTACCAGCAACTATATGGTGGCCCATATCCAGTACCAGAGAATCAGACAGACAGACAGACAGACAGACAGAGATAAGGATGGCAGGCCTGCCAGGTCTTTGTTTCTTTCTTATCCTTTTTAAAAAATGTTTATTTATTTATTTATTTATTTATTTATTTATTTATTTATGTATTTATTAGATATAAGTACACTGTAGCTGTCTTCAGACACTCCAGAAGAGGGTGTCAGATTCTGGAGAATTTAAATCACTCTTATGATCTGCATATGATGTACATAAATTCAGCCTCACATTTACTTCTAAAAATTTAAAGATGGCTGTGGCCACTGAAAGGACTGAACAATTCACATCATTGTCTCCTCTTCCAGAGAACTTGGGAAAAACTACCAGCAAATATATGGTGGCCCATATCCAGTTCCAGAGGATCAGACAGACAGACAGACAGACAGACAGACAGAGATAAGGATGTCAGGACTGCCTGATTTTACTTTCTTCCTTATCCTTTTTAAAAAATGTTTATTTATTTATTAATTTATTTATTTATGTATTTTTTAGATATAAGTACACTGTAGCTGTCTTAAGATCTCCAGTAGAGGGTGTCAGGTTCTGAAGAATCTAAAACCATCTTCTGGTCTGCATATGATGTACATAAACACAGCCTCAGATATACTTCAAAAATTTAATGAAGGGTGGGGCCACTGAAAGGGCTCTACAATTAACAGCATTGTCTCCTCTTCCAGAGAACCTGGGATCAACTACCAGCAACTATATGGTGGCTCATCTCCAGTTCCCAGGGATCAGACAGACAGACAGACAGACAGATATAAGGATGGCAGGCCTGCCTGGTCTTTCTTTCTTTCTTATCCTTTTGAAAAAATGTTTACTTATTTATTTATTTATGTATTTATTAGATATAAGTACACTGTAGCTGTCTTCAGACACTCCAGAAGAAGGTGTCAGATTCTGCAGAATCTAAATCCCTCTTATGGTCTGCATATGATGTACATAAACACAGCCTCACATATACTTCTAAAAATTTAAAGATGGGTGGGACCACTGAAAGGTCTCAACAATTAACAGCATTGTCTCCTCTTCCATAGAACCTGGGATCAACTACCAGCAACTATATGGTGGCCCTTATCCAGTATCAGAGGATCAGACAGACAGACAGACAGACAAACAGACAGAGATAAGGATGGCAGGCCTGCCAGGTCTTCTTTCTTTCTTATCCTTTTTAAAAAATGTTTATTTATTTATTTATTTATTTATTTATTTATTTATTTATTTATTTATTCGATATAAGTACACTGTAGCTGTTTTCAGACACTCCAGAAGAGGGTGTCAGATTCTGGAGAATCTAAATCCCTCTTATGGTCTGCACATGGTGTACCTAAAGAGAGCCTCACTTATACTTCAAAAATTTAAAGAAGGGTGGGGCCACTGAAAAAGTTCAACAATTAACAGCATTGTCTCCTCTTCCAGAGAACCTGGGATCAACTACCAGCAACTATATGGTGTCCCATCTCCATTTCTCAGGGATCAGACAGACAGACAGACAGACAGACAGAGCTAAGGAGGGCAGGCCTGCCTTTTCTTTCTTTCTTATCCTTTTAAAAAATGTTTATTTAATTATTTATTTATGTATTTATTAGATATAAGTACACAGTAGCTGTCTTCAGACACTCAAGAAGAGGGTGTCAAATTCAGGAAAATCTAAATCCCTCTTATGGTCTGCATACCTTCAGTGGTGGCTCAAGCTCTTAATGAGAGCACTCTGTAGGCATAGGCAGTCAGTTTCTGAGTTCGAGGCCACCCTGGTGAAAGACAGGGTTAGGCAGGGCTAGGGAAGGCTAGGGAAGGCTAGGGAAGGCTAGGGAAGGCTAGGGTAGGCTAGGCAAGGCTAGGGTAGGCTAGGGTAGGCTAGGGTAGGCTAGGGAAGGTTAGGGTAGGCTAGGGTAGGCTAGGGTAGGCTAGGGTAGGCTAGGGTAGGCTAGGGTAGGCTAGGGTAGGCTAGGGTAGGCTAGGGTAGGCTAGGGTAGGCTAGGGAAAGAAAGAAAGACAGAAAGAAAGAAAGGAAGAAAGAAAGAAAGAAAGAAAGAAAGAAAGAAAGAAAGAAAGAAAGAAAGAAAGAAAGAAAAAGGTTTTATAAAAAGTGTTAAAGTTTTTAAAAATTAAAAAAAAAATACCAGATCACCATCACACAGCATTGGCTGTCTTCAGGTGTATCCTTTCAGCCTCCAAAACAAAAAGCAATGGCTGGCTGTCTTCAGGTGTATCCTATTCTCCAGTCTTATTTCCAACCTAAGAGCTGGGCTGAGCTGCCTCATTATGTAATTGCAAACCTTCCTTGGTTTGTCTTTTCCATTTCTAAGACTAACAGGCCTTTTTCTATTTAGAGAATATGCTCATGACTCTACTTTAGATATAGTAAATATAACTGTTGCTTATAAAACTTGTTTTCTAGGAATTTTTAAAGGGCAATGGCAGAGTTTATTTTTTAAAAATATTTTGCATTTATTTATTTGTGTGAGTGATGAAGCTCAGGTCTTCAAACTCGTCAGGAGGTATGATTACCTCCCCTCTCTCTCAACCCCTCTCTCTCCTCTCTCAATGATTGTGTAAGAATGTTTTGCATGTGTATGCTGTGCCCACAGACTCCAGAACAGAGTATTAGATCCCCTGGAACTGGAGATGGGCCACCATATATAATACTGGTAATTGAGCCCAGGTTCTCTGGAAGAGGAGACAATGCTCTTAATTGTTGAGCCCTCTCTGTAGCCACATCTTTCTTTTTTTTTTTTTTGAGTATATGTGAGGCTGTGTTTATATACATCATATGCAGACAATAGGAATGATTTAGATTCTTCAGAATCTGACACCCTCTTCTGGACTGTCTGAAGATAGCTACAGCATACTTAAATATAATAAATATATAAATCTTTAAAAAGAAAAGGAAAAGTAAAAAAGAAAGAACAGGCCTGCCATATGCATGTTCATAGAGGAAAATGGAAGAGACCCCAATCTAACCTCAGCAGGGTGCTTCCTTCTGGATGGTAGCTCACAGTTTCATCCCAGCAAGACAGGCAAATCACTGAGTTCAAGGACAGTAAGGTTCAGGACAGCCAAGTTTAGGAAGGAAAAGGGTCTATGTTGAGAATAAACCGACAAAACAACAACTAGGAAAAAGAAGTGACAGTGTAACTTGGGGTAGGGTACCAAAAAGAGAAAGCTTTCTGTTACCACTTACAAACAGCAGTAGACTTGCACCCTTCTGCCCAGGTCCCTGCCTTCCTTTCTAGGAATTCTAAGGATGCCAGGGGGTGGGGCAATCCAGATTAACTTTTTAATAACAAAGACTTGGTCTTTGATGTCTAGAGGAAGCCCTTCTCAGTGCCTTTAACTACCACTGAACTTTCAGGGCTGTGACTCAACTGTAACAAGGAACAGGGCTAAGAACCTGCAGCCTTTGAAAACAACTATTTTTTTAAAGAGGGGGACACAAATCAGCAGTAGAACCCCTCAGGTTCAGCCATAATACTTGTTAGGGAAACAGCCTCAATGTCCAGAGCTGAGGTCTCATGGGTGAACTGCTTCAAGCTCTGAGTATCATTGAAAGAAAGAAAAGTTATCATGTGGTTGCTTAATTTATTTATTTTATTATTTCTATTTTTTGTTTTCTTTTGTTTTGTTTTAGAAAAGGCCTCAGTCTGTAGCTATGGCTGACCTAGGACAGACTACATGTGTTAATTAGGGTTTCACAGCTGAGAAACAGACCATACCTATGTAAGACTTAGAAAACCCAACAGTCAGTGGTGGCTTGAGCTCTTAATGAGAGCACTCTGGAGGCAGAAGCAGTCAGTTTCTGACTTCGAGGCCAGCCTGGTTAAAGACAGGGATAGGCAGGGCTAGGCAAGGCAGGGCTGGGCTAGGCTAGGCAAGGCAAGGGGCTAGGCTAGGCTACGCAAGGGGCTAGGCAAGACAGACAGACAGAGAGAAAGACAGACAAGGATGGAAGGCCTGCCTGGTTTTCTTTCTTCCTTATCCCTTTTAAAAAATGTTTATTTATTTATTTATGTATGTATTTATTAGATATAAGTACACTGTAGCTGTCTTCAGACACTCCAGAAGAGTGTGTCAGATTCTGGAGAATCTAAATCCCTCTTATGGTCTGCATATGATGTACAAAAACACAGCCTCACATATACTTCTAAAAATTTAAAGATGGGTGGGGCCACTGAAAGGGCTCAACAATTAACAGCATTGTCTCCTCTTCCAGAGAACCTGGGATCAACTACCAGCAACTATAAGGTAGCCCATCTCCAGTTCCAGGGGATCAGACAGACAGACAGACAGACAGAGATAAGGATGGCAGGCCTGCCTGGTCTTTCTTTCTTACTTATCCTTTTTAAAACATGTTTATTTCTTTATTTATGTATTTATTAGATATAAGTACATTGTAGCTGTCTTCAGACACTCCAGAAGAGTGTGTCAGATTCTGGAGAATCTAAATCCCTCTTATGGTCTGCATATGATGTACATAAACACAGCCTTACATATACTTCTAAAAATTTAAAGATGGGTGGGGCCACTGTAAGGGCTCAACAATTACCAGCATTGTCTCCTCTTCCAGAGAACCTGGGATCAAGTACCAGCAAAAATATGGTGGCCCATCTCCAGTTTCAGGGGATCAGAGAGACAGACAGACAAACAGACAAGGATGGCAGGCCTGCCTGGTTTTTCTTTCTTTCTTATCCTTTTTAAAACATGTTTATTTATTTATTTATGTATTTATTAGATATAAGTACACTGTAGCTGTCTTCAGACACTCCGAAGAGGGATCAGATTCTGGAGAATGTAAATCCCTCTTATGGTCTGCATATGATGTACATAAACACAGCCTCACAAATACTTCTAAAAATTTAAAGATGGGTGGTGCCACTGAAAGGGCTCAAAAATTTACAGCCTTGTCTCCTCTTGCAGAGAATCTGGGATCAACTACCAGAAACTATATGGTGGCCCACTCCAGTTCCAGGGTATCAGACAGAAAGACAGACAGACAGAGATAAGGATGGCAGGCCTTCCTGGTCTTTCTTTTTTTCTTATCCTTTTTAATAATGCTTATTTAATTATTTATTTATGTATTTATTAGATATAAGTACACTGTAGCTGTCTTCAGACACTCCAGAAGAGAGTGTCAGATTCTGGAGAATCTAAATCCCTCTTATTGTCTGCATATGATGTACATAAACACAGCCTCACATTTAATTCTAAAAATTAAAGATGGTTGTTGCCACTGAACGGCTCAAAAATTAACAGCATTGTCTCCACTTCCAGAGAACCTGAGATCAACTACCAGCAACTATATGGTGGCCCATCTCCTGTTCCAGGGGATCAGACAGAGAGACAGACATACAGACAGATAGAGATAAGGATGGCAGGCCTGCTTCGTCTTTCTTTCTTTCTTATCCTTTTTAAGAAATGTTTATTTATTTATTTATGTATTTATTAGATATAAGTACACTGTAGCTGTCTTCAGACATCAGGAAGAAGGTGTCAGATTCTGGAGAATCTAAATCCCTCTTATGGTCTGAATATGATGTACATAAACACAGACTCACATTTACTTCCAAAAATTAAAGATGTGTGGGGCCACTGTATGGGCTCAACCATTAACAGCATTGTCTCCTCTTCCAGAGAACCTGGGATCAACTACCAGCAACTATATGGTGGCCCATCTCCAGTTCCAGAGGATCAGACAGAGAGACAGACAGACAGACATATAGAGATAACGATGGCAGGCCTGCCTGGTCTTTCTTTCTTATCCTTTTTAAGAAATGTTTATTTACTTATTTATGTATTTATTAGATAAAAGTACACTGTAGCTATCTTCAGACACTCCAGAAGAGGGTGTCAGATTCTGGAGAATCTAAATCCCTCTTATGGTCTGCATATGATGTACATAAACACAGCCTCACATATACTTCTAAAAATTTACAGATGGGAGGAGCCACTGAAAGGGCTCAACAATTAACCGCATTGTCTCCTCTTCCAGAGAACCTGGGTTCAACTTCCAGCACCTATATGGTGGCCCATCTCCAGTTCCAGGGTATCAGACAGATAGACAGACAGACAGACAGAGAGACAGAGATAAGGAAGGCAGGCCTCCCTGGTCTTTCTTTCTTTCTTATCCTTTTTAAAAAATGTTTATTTATATATTTATTTATTTATTTATTTATTTATTTATTTATTTATTTATTAGATATAAGTACACTGTGTCTGTCTTCAGACACTCCAGAAGATGGTGTCAGATTCTGGAGAATCTAAATCCCTCTTATGGTCTGTATATGATGTACATAAACACAGCCTCACATATACTTAAAAAATTTAAAGATGTATGGGGTCACTGAAAGGGCTCAACAATTAACAGCATTATCTCCTCTTCCAGACAACCTGGGATCAACTACCAGCAACTATATGGTGGCTCATCTCCAGTTCTAAGGTATCAGACAGAAAGACAGACAGACAGACAGACAAGGGTGGCAGGCCTGCCTGGTTTTTTTTTCTTTCTCATCCTTTTTAAAAATGTTTATTTATTTATTTATTTATGTATTTATTAAATATAAGTACACTTTGCGGTCTTCAGACACTCCAGGAGAGGGTGTCAGTTTCTGGATAATCTAAATCCCTCTTATGGTGTGCATATGATGTACATAAACACAGACTCACATTTACTTCCAAAAATTTAAAGATGTGTGGGGCCACTGAAAGGGCTCAACAATTAACTGCATTGTCTCCTCTTCCAGAGAACCTGGGATCAACTACCAGCAACTATATTGTGGCCCATCTCCAGTTCCAGTGGATCAGAAAGACAGACAGACAGACAGACAGAGATACGGATGCCAGGCCTGCCTGGTCTTTCTTTATTTCTTATCCTTTAAAAAAAATGTTTATTTATTTATTTATTTATTTATTTATTTATTTATTTATTTATTTATTTATTTATGTATTTATTAGATATAAGTACACTGTAGCAGGCTTCAGACACTCCAGAAGAGGGTTTCAGATTCTGGAGAATCTAAATCCCTCTTATGGTCTGCATATGATGTACATAAACACAGCCTCACATATACTTCTAAAAATTTAAAGATTGGTGGGACCACTGAAAGGGCTCAACAATTACCATCACTGTCTCCACTTCCAGAGAACCTGGTATCAACTATCAGCAACTATATAGTGGCCCACCTCCAGTTCCAGGGGATCAGACAGACTGTCAGACAGACAGACAGAGATAAGGATGGCAGGCTTGCCTGGTCTTTCTTTCTTTCTTATCCTTTTGAAAAAATGTTTGCTTATTTTTTTATTTATGTATTTATTAGATATAAGTACACTCTAGCTGTCTTCAGACACTCCAGAAGACGGTGTCAGATTCTGGAGAATCTAAATCCCTCTTTTGGCCTGCATATTATGTACATAAACACAGACTCACGTATACTTCTAAAAATTTAAAGATGTGTGGGGCCACTGAGAAGAATGGGAGGGTAGGGAAGTGGGGGGAGGTATGGGGGACTTTTCGGATAGCATTGGAAATGTAATTGAGGAAAATATGTAATAAAAAAAACAGTGAAAAACAAAGCAAAACAATTAACAGCATTGTCTCCTCTTCTAGAGAATCTGGGATCAACTACCAGCAACTATATGGTGGCCCTTCTCCAGTTCCAGGGTATCAGACAGACAGACAGACAGACAAACAGACAGACAGACAGAGATAAGGATGGCAGGCCTGCCTGGTCTTTCTTTCTTTCTTATCCTTTTTAAAAAAATGTTTATTTATATATTTATTTATTTATTTATTTATTTATTTATTTATTTATTTATTTATTTATTAGATATAAGTAAACTGTAGCTATCTTTAGACACTCCAGAAGAGGGTGTCAGATTCTGGAGAATCTAAATCCCTCTTACGATCTGCATATGATGTATATAAACACAGCCTCACATTTTCTTCTAAAAATTTAAAGATGGGTGTGGCTTGGAATAAGATGAGTAACCCTGAAAAAGTCAAAAAATGAAAAATCACACTGTAGGATTTGGAATATGGTGAGAAACCCTGAAAAAGTCGAAAAATGAGAAAAGCATGCAGGAGTACCTGGAATATGGTGAGAAACACTGAAAAAGTCTTAAATGAGAATATCACACTCTAGGACTTGGAATATGGTGAGAAACCCTGAAAATGTCGAAAAATGAGAAAATCATGCAGTAGAACCCAGAATATGGTGAGAAACCCTGAAAAAAAAGTCAAAAAATAAGAAAATCACGCAGTAGGACCTGGAAGCTGGTGAGAAACCCTGAAAAAGTCGAAAAATGAGAAAATCAATCTGTAGGATCTGGAATATGGTGAGAAACCCTGAAAAATTCGAAAAAAGCAAAAATCACACTCTAGGACTTGGAATATGTTGAGAAACCCTGAAAAAGTCAAAAAATGAGAAAATCACACTGTAGGACTTGGAATATGGTGAGAAACCCTGAAAAAGTCGAAAAATGAGAAAATCACACTGTAGGACTTGGAATATGGTGAGAAACCCTGAAAAAGTCGAAAAATGAGAAAATCACGCAGTAGGACCTGGGATTTGGTGAGAAACACTGAAAAAGTCTTAAAATAGAAAATCACACTGTAGTACTTGGAATATGGTGAAAAATACTGAAAAAGTCTTAAAATGAGAAAATCACACCTTAGGACCTGGAATATGGTGAGAAACCCTGAAAAGGTCAAAAAATGAGAAAAATCACACTGTAGTACATGGAATATGGGTAGAAACTCTGAAAAAGTCGCAAATTATAAAATGACAGTGTAGGGCCTGGAATATGTTGAGAAAACCTGAAATATTCGAAAAATGAGAAAATGACAATGTAGAACCTGGAATACCGTAAGAAACCCTGAAAAAGTTAAAAAATGAGAAAATCACACTCTAGGACTGGAATATGGTGAGAAACCCTGAAACATCGAAAAATGAGAAAATCATGTAGTAAGACCCAGAATATGGTGAGAAATCCTGAAAAAAGTCGAAAAATGAGAAAATCACGCAGTAGGACCTGGAAGCTGGTGAGAAACCCTGAAAAAGTCGAAAAATGAGAAAATCAAACTGTAGGACCTGGAATATGTTGAGAAACCCTGAAAAATACGAAAAAGGCAAAAATCACACTCTAGGACTTGGAATATGATGAGAAACCGTGAAAAAGTCAAAAAATGAAAAAATCACACTGTAGTACCTGGAATATGGTGAGAAACACTAAAAAAGTATTAAAATGAGAAAATCACCCAGTAGGACCTGGAATGAGGTGAGAAACCCTGAAACAGTCGAAATATAAGAAAATCAAACTTGTAGTACATGCAATATGGTGACAAACACTGAAAAAGTCGAAAAATGAGAATATCACACTCTAGGATTTGGAATATGATGAGAAACCCTGAAAAATTCAAAAAATGAGAAAATCACACTGTAGGACTTGGAATATGGTGAGAAACCCTCAAAAAGTCGAAAAATGAGAAAATCATGCACTAGGATCCAGAATATGATGAGAAACACAGAAAAAGTCTTAAAATGAGAAAATCACACTGTAGGACCTGGAATATGGTAAGAAACCCTGAAAATGTCGAAAAATGAGAAAATGACACTGTAGGAGCTGGAATATGGTGAGAAGTCCTGAAAAAGTCAAAAAAAAAAAAAAAAAAGAAATACACACTTGTAGGACTTGCAATATGGTGAGAAACCCTGAAAAAGTCTTAAAATGAGAAAATCACACTGTAGGACTTGGGATATGGTGAGAAACCCTGAAACAGTCGAAAAATAAGAAAATCAAACTTGTAGTACCTGCAATATGGTGAGAAAACCTGAAAAAGTCGACAAATGAGAAAATCATACTGTAGGACCTGCAATAGGGTGAGAAATTCTGAAAAAGTCAAAAAATGAGAAAATCACACTGTAGGACTTGGAATATGATGAGAAAACCTGAAAAAATCTAAAAATGAGAAAATCACACTGTAGGAGCTGGAATATGGTGAGAAACCCTGAAAAGTCAAAAAAAGAGAAAAATCACACTGTAGGACCTGGAATATGGTGAGAAAACATGAAAAATTCAAAAAGGAGAAAATCACACTCTTGGACTTGGAATATGATGAGAAAACCTGAAAAAGTCCAAAAATGAGAAAATCACACTGTAGGACTTCGAATATGGTGAGAAACTCTGAAAAAGTCAAAAAATGAGAAAATACCCTGTAGGACTTGGAATATGGTGAGAAACCCTGAAAAAGTCAAAAAATGAGAAAAATCACACTGTAATACATGGAATATGGTGAGAAACTCTGAAAAAGTCGCAAATTAGAAAATGACAGTGTAGGACCTGGAATATGTTGAGAAAACCTGAAATATTCAAAAAATGAGAAAATGACAATGTAGAACCTGGAATAAGTAAGAAACCCCGAAAATTTTAAAAAAAGAGAAAATCGCACTGTAGGACCTGGAATATGGTGAGAAACAGTGAAAAAGTCAAAAAATGAGAATATCACACTCTAGGACTTGGAATATGGTGAGAAACCCTGAAAAAGTCAAAACATGAGAAATTCATGCAGTAGGACCCAGAATATGGTGAGAAACCCTGAAAGAAGTCGGAAAATGAGAAAATCAGGCAGTAGGACTTGGAAGCTAGTGAGAAACCCTGAAAAAGACGAAAAGTGAGAATAACAAACTGTAGGACCTGGAATATGTTGAGAAACCCTGAAAAATTCGAAAAAAGCAAAAATCACACTCTAGGCCTTGGAATGTGATGAGAAATCCTGAAAAAGTAAAAAAATGAGAAAATCACACTGTAGTACCTGGAATATGGTAAAAAAGTATTAAAATGAGAAAATCACACAGTAGGACCTGGAATATGGTGAGAAACTCTGAATAAGTCGAAAACATGAGAAAATCACGCAGTAGCCTGGAATATGGTGAGAAACCCTGAAAAAGTCGAAAAATGAGAAAATCACGCAGTAGTACCTGGAATATGGTGAGAAACACTGAAAAAGTCTTAAAATGAGAAAATCACACTGTAGGACCTGGAATATGGTGAGAAACTCTGAAAATGTCGAAAAATAAGAAATTCACACTTGTAGGACCTGCAATATGGTGAGAAACCCTGAAAAAGTCAAAAAATGAGAAAATCACACTGTAGGACTTGGAATAAAATGAGAAACCGTGAAAAAGACAAAAAATGACAAAAGTACACGGTAGGAGATGGAATATGGAGAGAAACCGTTAAAAAGTAGAAAAATAAGATATACACACTTGTAGGACATGCAATATGGTGAGAGACCCTGAAAAAGTCTTAAATGAGAAAATCACACTGTAGTACCTGGAATATGGTGAGAAACCCTGAAAAAGTCCAAAAATAAGAAATTCACACGTGTAGGACCTGCAATATGGTGAGAAACCCTGAAAAAGTTGAAAAATGAGAAAATCACACTGTAGGACTTGGAATAAGATGAGACACCCTGAAAAATTCAAAAAATGAGAAAATTTCACTGTAGGACTTGGAATAAGATGAGAAACCCTGAAAAAGTTGAAAAATGAGAAAATCACAATGTAGAAGATGGAATATGGTGAGCAATCCTGAAAAAGTCAAAAAATGAGAAAATCACACTGTGGAACCTGGAATATGGTGAGAAACTCTGAAAAAGGCGAAAAATTGGAAAAATCACACTCTAGGACTTGGAATATGATGAGAAACCCTGAAAAAGTCAAAAATGAGAAAATCAGACTGTAGTAGCTGGAATATGGTGAGAAACATTGAAAAAGTCTCAAAATGAGAAAATCACACAGTTGGACCTGCAATATGGTGAGAAAAACTGAAACAGTCGAAAAATAAGAAAATCAAACTTGTAGTCCCTGCAATATGGTGAGAAACCCTGAAAAATTCCAAAAATGAGAAAATCACACTGTAAGATTTAGAATATGATGAGAAACACTGAAAAAGTCAAAAAATGAGAAAAATACACTGTAGAAGCTGGAATATGGTGAGTAAACCCTGAAAAAGTCGAAAAATAAGAAAATCACACTTGTAGAACCTCCAATATGTTGAGAAACCCTGAAAAAGTCTTAAAATGAGAAAATCACACTGTAGGACTTGGAATAAGATGAGAAACCCTAAAAAAGTCGAAAAATGAGAAAAATACACTGAAGGAGTTGGAATATGTTGAGAAACCCTGAAAAAGTCTTAAAATGAGAAAATCGCACTGTAGGACCTGGAATATGGTGAGAAACCCTGAAATATCGAAAAATAAGAAAATCAAACTTGTAGTACCTGTAATATGGTGAGAAACCCTGAAAAAGTCAAAAAATGAGAAAATCACAATATAGGACTTGGAATAAGATGAGAATCTGTGAAAAAGACAAAAAAATGACAAAAACACACTGTAGGAGCTTGAATATGATGAGAAACACAGAAAAAGTCTTAAAATGAGAAAATCACACTGTAGGACCTGGAATATGGTAAGAAACCCTGAAAATGTCGAAAAATGAGAAAATGACACTGTAGGAGCTGGAATATGGTGAGAAGTCATGAAAAAGTCAAAAAAAAAAAGAAATACACACTTGTAGGACTTGCAATATGGTGAGAGACCCTGAAAAATTCTTAAAATGAGAAAATCACACTGTAGGACTTGGGATATGGTGAGAAACACTGAAAAGGTCGAAAAATTAGAAAATCAAACTGTAGTACCTGGTATATGGTGAGAAACACTAAAAAAGTATTAAAATGAGAAAATCACACAGTAGGACCTGGAATATGGTGAGAAACCCTGAAACAGTTCAAAAATAAGAAAATAAAACTTGTAGTACATGCAATATGGTGAGAAACACTGAAAAAGTCGAAAAATGAGAATATCACACTCTAGGACTTGGAATATGATGAGAAACCCAGAAAAAGTCTAAAAATGAGAAAATCACACTGTAGGACTTGGAATATGGTGAGAAACACTGAAAAAGTCGAAAAATGAGAAAATCACACTGTAGTACCTAGAATATGGTGAGAAACACTGAAAAAGTCTAAAAATAAGATAAAACTTGTAGTACCTGAAATATGATGAGAAACCCTGAAAAAGTCAAAAAATTAGAAAATCAAATTGTAGGAACTGGAATATGCTGAGAATCCCTGAAAAATTCGAAAAATGCGAAAATCACACTCTAGGACTTGGAATACGATGAGAAACCCTGAAAAAGTCAAAAAATGAGAAAATCACACTGTAGTACCTGGAATATGGTGAGAAACACTGAAAAAGTCTAAAAATAAGATAAAACTTGTAGTACCTGAAATATGGTGAGGAACCCTAAAAAAGTCGAAAAATGAGAAAATCACACTGTAGGACTTCGAATATGATGAGAAACCGTGAAAAAGTAAAAAAATGAGAAAAATACACTGTAGGAGCTGGAATATGGAGAGAAACCCTGAAAAGGTTAAAAAATTAGAATATCACAATTGTAGGACCTCCAATATGGTGAGAAACCCTGAAAAAGTTGAAAAATGAGAAAACCACACTGTAGGACCTGGAATATGGTGAGAAACACTGAAAAATTCAAAAAATGAGAAAATCACACAGTAGGACCTAAATATGGTGAGAAACCGTGAAACAGTCGAAATATAAGAAAATCAAACTTGAAGTACCTGCAATATGGTGAGAAACCCTGAAAAAGTCGAAAAATGAAAAAATCACACTGTAGGATTTGGAATATGATGAGAAACCATGAAAAAGTCAAAAATGAGAAAAATATACTGTAGGAGTTGGAATGTGGTGAGAAAAACTGAAAAAGTCGAAGAATAAGAAAATCACACAAGTAGGACCTCCAATATGGTGAGAAACCCTGAAAAAGTCGAAAAATGAGAAAATTACAGAGTAGGACATGGAATATGGTAAGAAACCCTTTAAAAGTCGGAAAAAGAGAAAATCACACTGTAGGATTTGGAATATGATGAGAAAACCTGAAAAAGTCAAAAAATGAGAAAATCACACTGTAGTACCTGGAATATTGTGAGAAAACACTGAAAAAGTCTAAAAATGAGAAAATCACACAGTAGGACTTGGAATATGGTGAGAAACCCTGAAACAGTCGAAAAATAAGAAAATCAAACTTGTAGTACCTGCAATATGGTGAGAAAACCTGAAAAAGTCGACAAATGAGAAAATCATACTGTAGGACCTGCAATAGGGTGAGAAATTCTGAAAAAGTCAAAAAATGAGAAAATCACACTGTAGGACTTGGAATATGATGAGAAAACCTGAAAAAATCTAAAAATGAGAAAATCACACTGTAGGAGCTGGAATATGGTGAGAAACCCTGAAAAGTCAAAAAAAGAGAAAAATCACACTGTAGGACCTGGAATATGGTGAGAAAACATGAAAAATTCAAAAAGGAGAAAATCACACTCTTGGACTTGGAATATGATGAGAAAACCTGAAAAAGTCCAAAAATGAGAAAATCACACTGTAGGACTTCGAATATGGTGAGAAACTCTGAAAAAGTCAAAAAATGAGAAAATCACCCTGTAGGACTTGGAATATGGTGAGAAACCCTGAAAAAGTCAAAAAATGAGAAAAATCACACTGTAATACATGGAATATGGTGAGAAACTCTGAAAAAGTCGCAAATTAGAAAATGACAGTGTAGGACCTGGAATATGTTGAGAAAACCTGAAATATTCAAAAAATGAGAAAATGACAATGTAGAACCTGGAATAAGTAAGAAACCCCGAAAATTTAAAAAAAAGAGAAAATCGCACTGTAGGACCTGGAATATGGTGAGAAACAGTGAAAAAGTCAAAAAATGAGAATATCACACTCTAGGACTTGGAATATGGTGAGAAACCCTGAAAAGTCAAAACATGAGAAATTCATGCAGTAGGACCCAGAATATGGTGAGAAACCCTGAAAGAAGTCGGAAAATGAGAAAATCAGGCAGTAGGACTTGGAAGCTAGTGAGAAACCCTGAAAAAGACGAAAAGTGAGAATAACAAACTGTAGGACCTGGAATATGTTGAGAAACCCTGAAAAATTCGAAAAAAGCAAAAATCACACTCTAGGACTTGGAATGTGATGAGAAATCCTGAAAAAGTAAAAAAATGAGAAAATCACACTGTAGTACCTGGAATATGGTAAAAAAGTATTAAAATGAGAAAATCACACAGTAGGACCTGGAATATGGTGAGAAACTCTGAATAAGTCGAAAACATGAGAAAATCACGCAGTAGCCTGGAATATGGTGAGAAACCCTGAAAAAGTCGAAAAATGAGAAAATCACGCAGTAGTACCTGGAATATGGTGAGAAACACTGAAAAAGTCTTAAAATGAGAAAATCACACTGTAGGACCTGGAATATGGTGAGAAACTCTGAAAATGTCGAAAAATAAGAAATTCACACTTGTAGGACCTGCAATATGGTGAGAAACCCTGAAAAAGTCAAAAAATGAGAAAATCACACTGTAGGACTTGGAATAAAATGAGAAACCGTGAAAAAGACAAAAAATGACAAAAGTACACGGTAGGAGATGGAATATGGAGAGAAACCGTTAAAAAGTAGAAAAATAAGATATACACACTTGTAGGACATGCAATATGGTGAGAGACCCTGAAAAAGTCTTAAATGAGAAAATCACACTGTAGTACCTGGAATATGGTGAGAAACCCTGAAAAAGTCCAAAAATAAGAAATTCACACGTGTAGGACCTGCAATATGGTGAGAAACCCTGAAAAAGTTGAAAAATGAGAAAATCACACTGTAGGACTTGGAATAAGATGAGACACCCTGAAAAATTCAAAAAATGAGAAAATTTCACTGTAGGACTTGGAATAAGATGAGAAACCCTGAAAAAGTTGAAAAATGAGAAAATCACAATGTAGAAGATGGAATATGGTGAGCAATCCTGAAAAAGTCAAAAAATGAGAAAATCACACTGTGGAACCTGGAATATGGTGAGAAACTCTGAAAAAGGCGAAAAATTGGAAAAATCACACTCTAGGACTTGGAATATGATGAGAAACCCTGAAAAAGTCAAAAATGAGAAAATCAGACTGTAGTAGCTGGAATATGGTGAGAAACATTGAAAAAGTCTCAAAATGAGAAAATCACACAGTTGGACCTGCAATATGGTGAGAAAAACTGAAACAGTCGAAAAATAAGAAAATCAAACTTGTAGTCCCTGCAATATGGTGAGAAACCCTGAAAAATTCCAAAAATGAGAAAATCACACTGTAAGATTTAGAATATGATGAGAAACACTGAAAAAGTCAAAAAATGAGAAGAATACACTGTAGAAGCTGGAATATGGTGAGTAAACCCTGAAAAAGTCGAAAAATAAGAAAATCACACTTGTAGAACCTCCAATATGTTGAGAAACCCTGAAAAAGTCTTAAAATGAGAAAATCACACTGTAGGACTTGGAATAAGATGAGAAACCCTAAAAAAGTCGAAAAATGAGAAAAATACACTGAAGGAGTTGGAATATGTTGAGAAACCCTGAAAAAGTCTTAAAATGAGAAAATCGCACTGTAGGACCTGGAATATGGTGAGAAACCCTGAAATATCGAAAAATAAGAAAATCAAACTTGTAGTACCTGTAATATGGTGAGAAACCCTGAAAAAGTCAAAAAATGAGAAAATCACAATATAGGACTTGGAATAAGATGAGAATCTGTGAAAAAGACAAAAAAATGACAAAACCACACTGTAGGAGCTTGAATATGGTGAGAAACCCAGAAAAAGTCCAAAAATAAGAAATTCACACTTGTAGGACCTGCAATATGGTGAGAAACCCTGAAAAAGTCGAAGAATGAGAAAATCACACTGTAGGATTTGGAATATGATGAGAAACCATGAAAAAGTCAAAAATGAGAAAAATATACTGTAGGAGTTGGAATGTGGTGAGAAAAACTGAAAAAGTCGAAGAATAAGAAAATCACACAAGTAGGACCTCCAATATGGTGAGAAACCCTGAAAAAGTCGAAAAATGAGAAAATTACAGAGTAGGACATGGAATATGGTAAGAAACCCTTTAAAAGTCGGAAAAAGAGAAAATCACACTGTAGGATTTGGAATATGATGAGAAAACCTGAAAAAGTCAAAAAATGAGAAAATCACACTGTAGTACCTGGAATATTGTGAGAAAACACTGAAAAAGTCTAAAAATGAGAAAATCACACAGTAGGACTTGGAATATGGTGAGAAACCCTGAAAAAGTCGAAAAATAAGAAAATCAAACTTGTTGTACCTGCAATATGGTGAGAAAACCTGAAAAAGTCAAAAAATGAGAAAATCACACTGTAGGACTTGGAATATGATGAGAAAACCTGAAAAAATCTAAAAATGAGAAAATCACACTGTAGGAGCTGGAATATGGTGAGAAACCCTGAAAAGTCAAAAAAAGAGAAAAATCACACTGTAGGACCTGGAATATGGTGAGAAAACCCTGAAATATCGAAAAATAAGAAAATCAAACTTGTAGTACCTGTAATATGGTGAGAAACCCTGAAAAAGTCAAAAATTGAGAAAATCACAATATAGGACTTGAATAAGATGAGAATCTGTGAAAAGACAAAAAAATGACAAAAACACACTGTAGGAGCTTGAATATGATGAGAAACACAGAAAAAGTCTTAAAATGAGAAAATCACACTGTAGGACCTGGAATATGGTAAGAAACCCTGAAAATGTCGAAAAATGAGAAAATGGACACTGTAGGAGCTGGAATATGGTGAGAAGTCATGAAAAAGTCAAAAAAAAAAAAAGAAATACACACTTGTAGGATGTGCAATATGGTGAGAGACCCTGAAAAAGTCTTAAAATGAGAAAATCACACTGTAGGACTTGGGATATGGTGAGAAACACTGAAAGGTCGAAAATTAGAAAATCAAACTGTAGTACCTGGTATATGGTGAGAAACACTAAAAAAGTATTAAAATGAGAAAATCACACAGTAGGACCTGGAATATGGTGAGAAACCCTGAAACAGTTCAAAAATAAGAAAATAAAACTTGTAGTACATGCAATATGGTGAGAAACACTGAAAAGTCGAAAAAGAGAATATCACACTCTAGGACTTGGAATATTTTGAGAAACCCAGAAAAAGTCTAAAAATGAGAAAATCACACTGTAGGACTTGGAATATGGTGAGAAACCCTGAAAAAGTCGAAAAATGAGAAAATCACACTGTAGTACCTAGAATATGGTGAGAAACACTGAAAAAGTCTAAAAATAAGATAAAACTTGTAGTACCTGAAATATGATGAGAAACCCTGAAAAAGTCAAAAAATTAGAAAATCAAATTGTAGGGAACTGGAATATGCTGAGAATCCCTGAAAAATTCGAAAAATGCGAAAATCACACTCTAGGACTTGGAATACGATGAGAAACCCTGAAAAGTCAAAAAATTGAGAAAAATCACACTGTAGTACCTGGAATATGGTGAGAAACACTGAAAAAGTCTAAAAATAAGATAAAACTTGTAGTACCTGAAATATGGTGAGGAACCCTAAAAAAAGTCGAAAAATGAGAAAATCACACTGTAGGACTTCGAATATGATGAGAAACCGTGAAAAAGTAAAAAAATGAGAAAAATACACTGTAGGAGCTGGAATATGGAGAGAAACCCTGAAAAGGTTAAAAAATTAGAATATCACAATTGTAGACCTCCAATATGGTGAGAAACCGTGAAAAAGTTGAAAAATGAGAAAACCACACTGTAGGACCTGGAATATGGTGAGAAACACTGAAAAATTCAAAAAATGAGAAAATCACACAGTAGGACCTAAATATGGTGAGAAACCGTGAAACAGTCGAAATATAAGAAAATCAAACTTGAAGTACCTGCAATATGGTGAGAAACCCTGAAAAGTCGAAAAATGAAAAAATCACACTGTAGGATTTGGAATATGATGAGAAACCATGAAAAAGTCAAAAATGAGAAAAATATACTGTAGGAGTTGGAATGTGGGTGAGAAAAACTGAAAAAGTCGAAGAATAAGAAAATCACACAAGTAGGACCTCCAATATGGTGAGAAACCCTGAAAAAGTCGAAAAATGAGAAAATTACAGAGTAGGACATGGAATATGGTAAGAAAACCTTTAAAAGTCGGAAAAAGAGAAAATCACACTGTAGGATTTGGAATATGATGAGAAAACCTGAAAAGTCAAAAAATGAGAAAATCACACTGTAGTACCTGGAATATTGTGAGAAAACACTGAAAAAGTCTAAAAATGAGAAAATCACACAGTAGGACTTGGAATATGGTGAGAAACCCTGAAACAGTCGAAAAATAAGAAAATCAAACGTGTAGTACCTGCAATATGGTGAGAAAACCTGAAAAAGTCGACAAATGAGAAAATCATACTGTAGGACCTGCAATAGGGTGAGAAATTCTGAAAAGTCAAAAAATGAGAAAATCACACTGTAGGACTTGGAATATGATGAGAAAACCTGAAAAATCTAAAAATGAGAAAATCACACTGTAGGAGCTGGAATATGGTGAGAAACCCTGAAAAGTCAAAAAAAGAGAAAAATCACACTGTAGGACCTGGAATATGGTGATTAAACATGAAAAATTCAAAAAGGAGAAAATCACACTCTTGGACTTGGAATATGATGAGAAAACCTGAAAAAGTCCAAAAATGAGAAAATCACACTGTAGGACTTCGAATATGGTGAGAAACTCTGAAAAAGTCAAAAATGAGAAAATCACCCTGTAGGACTTGGAATATGGTGAGAAACCCTGAAAAAGTCAAAAAATGAGAAAAATCACACTGTAATACATGGAATATGGTGAGAAACTCTGAAAAAGTCGCAAATTAGAAATGACAGTGTAGGACCTGGAATATGTTGAGAAAACCTGAAATATTCAAAAAATGAGAAAATGACAATGTAGAACCTGGAATAAGTAAGAAACCCCGAAAATTTTAAAAAAGAGAAAATCGCACTGTAGGACCTGGAATATGGTGAGAAACAGTGAAAAAGTCAAAAAATGAGAATATCACACTCTAGGACTTGGAATATGGTGAGAAACCCTGAAAAAGTCAAAACATGAGAAATTCATGCAGTAGGACCCAGAATATGGTGAGAAACCCTGAAAGAAGTCGGAAAATGAGAAAATCAGGCAGTAGGACTTGGAAGCTAGTGAGAAACCCTGAAAAAGACGAAAAGTGAGAATAACAAACTGTAGGACCTGGAATATGTTGAGAAACCCTGAAAAATTCGAAAAAAGCAAAAATCACACTCTAGGACTTGGAATGTGATGAGAAATCCTGAAAAAGTAAAAAAATGAGAAAATCACACTGTAGTACCTGGAATATGGTAAAAAAGTATTAAAATGAGAAAATCACACAGTAGGACCTGGAATATGGTGAGAAACTCTGAATAAGTCGAAAACATGAGAAAATCACGCAGTAGCCTGGAATATGGTGAGAAACCCTGAAAAAGTCGAAAAATGAGAAAATCACGCAGTAGTACCTGGAATATGGTGAGAAACACTGAAAAAGTCTTAAAATGAGAAAATCACACTGTAGGACCTGGAATATGGTGAGAAACTCTGAAAATGTTGAAAAATAAGAAATTCACACTTGTAGGACCTGCAATATGGTGAGAAACCCTGAAAAAGTCAAAAAATGAGAAAATCACACTGTAGGACTTGGAATAAAATGAGAAACCGTGAAAAAGACAAAAAATGACAAAAGTACACGGTAGGAGATGGAATATGGAGAGAAACCGTTAAAAAGTAGAAAAATAAGATATACACACTTGTAGGACATGCAATATGGTGAGAGACCCTGAAAAAGTCTTAAATGAGAAAATCACACTGTAGTACCTGGAATATGGTGAGAAACCCTGAAAAAGTCCAAAAATAAGAAATTCACACGTGTAGGACCTGCAATATGGTGAGAAACCCTGAAAAAGTTGAAAAATGAGAAAATCACACTGTAGGACTTGGAATAAGATGAGACACCCTGAAAAATTCAAAAAATGAGAAAATTTCACTGTAGGACTTGGAATAAGATGAGAAACCCTGAAAAAGTTGAAAAATGAGAAAATCACAATGTAGAAGATGGAATATGGTGAGCAATCCTGAAAAAGTCAAAAAATGAGAAAATCACACTGTGGAACCTGGAA